>NC_057796.1:393066474-393096166 GCF_018294505.1 Triticum aestivum
GAAAATGGGACCTTTAGTACCGGTTCGTGCCATGAACCGGTACTAATGCCTCAAACCCCATTAGTACCGGTTGGTGCCTCGAACCGGGACTAAAGGTCTAACCTTTAGTACCGATTGGTTCCATGAACCGGTACTAATGGGCATCACACCCTTTAGTCCCGGTTCGTGGCACCAACCGGGACGAAAGGTCCCATCTGAACCGGGACTAATGCCTGTATGGTGCCCTAGCTGCTCGAACCGAGACTAATGCTCACATTAGTCCCGGTTCGTAATGCAACTGGGATTAAGGCTCTTTTCTGGCCGAACCAAAGCCCTGTTTTCTACTAGTGTCTCTTGTATCCAATCTTTGTATCCATACCTCAGATTGGTACCTGTGGGTTGCTAGTAATGTTGATTACTCCCTGTAGTTGATGCTAGTTGGTTTACTTGGTGGAAGATTATATGTTCAGATCCATTATGCATATTAATACCCCTCTGATTATGAACATGAATATTCTTTGTGATTAGTTACGTTTGTTCCTGAGGACATGGGAGAAGTCTTGCTGGTATTCGTTCGATATTCTGATGAGATGTATGTTGTCATCCCTCTAGTGGTGTCATGTGAACGTCGACTACATGACACTTCACCATTATTTGGGCCTAGAGGGAGGCATTGGGAAGTAATAATTAGATGATGGGTTGCTAGAGTGACAGAAGCTTAAACCCTACTTTATGCGTTGCTTTGTAAGGGGCTGATTTGGATCCATATGTTTCATGCTATGGTTAGGTTTACCTTAATACTTCTGTTGTAGTTGCGGATGCTTGCAATAGGGGTTAATCATAAGTGGGATGCTTGTCCAAGTAAGGATAGTACCCAAGCACCGGTCCACCCACATATCAAATTATCAAAGTACCGAACGCGAATCATATGATCGTGAGGAAAACTAGCTTGGCGATAATTCCCATGTGTCCTCGGGAGCGCTTTCCTTCATATAATAGTTTGTCCAGGCTTGTCCTTTGCTACAAAAAGGATTGGGCCATCTTGCTGCACCTTATTTACTTTTATTACCTGCTATTCGTTACAAATTATCTTATCACAAAACTACCTGTTACCGATAATTTCAGTGCTTGCAGAGAATACCTTGCTGAAAACCGCTTATCATTTCCTTCTGCTCCTCGTCGGGTTCGACACTCTTACTTATCGAAAGGACTATGATAGACCCCCTATACTTGTGGGTCATCACACAGCCGGCCACGGGAGGCAGGAGCATGCGGCACGACCGGCGCTGCTTTGGGTGGCTGGAGCAAGAAGACCAAAGGTTGAAGAAGCACTACGGCCGTTGGATGGACATCGTACGGTCACTGGAGCTAGAATCGTTCAAATTGACTAAGTTAACAAAGCACTCCGTCCCCGTCAACTTAGTAGGCCCACAAGTCAGCCACCCTCCAAGGTGGTTCCCAACTAGCAGGGGGAGTATTCATTTTTTTGTGCGTAATAAGGAGGCACATCCGGTGGGTCCGAGCTGACAGCGGGGCAACGTTTTTTCGCGAAATACGGTGGCCCGTCCGGTGGGTCCCAGTAGTCAGGGGGGAAATGTTTTTTCGCCAAATACGGTGGCCCGTCCGGTGGGTCCCTACTGTCAGGTGGAGGAATAATTATTTTCCTCGTAATAAGGAGGCACTTCCTTGCGGCTGCCGTGGACCCAGCTGTCAGCCTCTCCACGTACAGTACTCTTTCGATGAAAGTCGTTTGTTGACCACGTTTACCACGCCGCGCCGAGAGCACCAGGGCGGTGGACGACCGCAAGGCCTAGGATGGGGACGACGCAGAGCCGGGGAAGACGCGTTAGTGGATGCCCACGCGTAGAGGAGTATGAGGGTTCACTGGTTCGCTGCAGTGTGAGGCTGCCATCGCCGCAGAATAATAGGGGGTGTGGATGAGTAGAGGGATGGCTTGGCCAGCGGTGGGAGTTGTAGTGGGCGGTGAGGCCTCCGCGGCATCGCAGCCGGCCATGGGAGGCAGGAGCACGAGGCACGACCGGCGCTGCTTTGGGCGGCTGGAGCAAGTAGACCAGAGGTTGAAGAAGCACTACGGCCGTTGGATGGACATTGTACGGTCACTGGAGCTTGAATCGTTCATATTGACTAAGTGGACAAAGCCCTCCGTCCCCGTCAACTTAGTTGGCCCACAAGTCAGCCTCCCACTATTGTGGGTCCCAGCTAGCAGGGGGTATTCAATTTTTGTGCGTAATAAGGAGGCACTTCCTTGCGTGCGAAGATATAGCTGGTGGGTCCGACCTGTCAGTGGTGGGAATGTTTTTCGCGAAATACAGAGGCCCTTCCGGTAGGTCCCAGCTGTCAGGTGGAGGAATCATTATTTTGCGCGTAATAAGGAGGCATTTCTTTGCGTGCGGCCGTGGACCCAGTTGTCAGCCTCTCCACGCACAGTCAACTTCCGATGGTGTCGTTCATTGACCATGTTGACCACTCCGTGCCGAGCGCATCCAAGGTGGTGGACGACGGCGAGGCACCGGACAGCAACGAGCCGGAGATGGGAAGACGCGAGAGTAGAGTCGCAAACGGAGAGGTGTACGAGGGTTAACTAGTTCTGGTGCGGTGTGGTTCGGTAGTTGGTGGAGAAGAACAGGAGGTGTGGAGGGGTGGAGGGATGGCCTGGCCAACGGTGGAGTAGCGCTTCACAGCGAAGCATGCTAAGGAGAGCTGCTAGCAGCAGGAGGCGGGAGCAGGTGGTCCCGGCGGCGCTGGAGGAAGAAGATCAGAGATTGAAGATGGATGCCGGTCGTTGGATGTAAATCCAACGGCTAACGATGTCAGAATCATTTGTTGACTAATTTGAGAACGACTTGCATTGGCTTCGAACTATTGGCCCACATTTCAGCCTCCAAAAATGTGGCACGTATTCAACCCATTATTTCAGAATTTACAGTCTTTTTTTGCGGGGTAGAATTTACAGTCCATTTGATCTCTTTTTTTTGAATTACAGTCCATTAGCTGCGCTGGGTGAACAAATAATGTAGCATCCATGCGGCCCATTTATGTTTTTCCTAAAAATTACAGGCCATTTGCACTTTCCCGAAATACACGATTTTGCTGGGCTTATTCTAATTATAATGTTGGGGTGGGCGCAGCAATGTTATCAAAAAATAAACAGGGGCTGAGCATTTGTTATATATATATATAATAAGTGATTTATTATTACATTGGTCCTTAAATCTTACCAAGCTTTTGTACACAATCACCAGGATTTTCGTTGCCAAAAAAAATCCAGGATTTTATTGTTAAGAAATTATTTTTATAAGTTAATAAGATGTGGGATATTGTTTTCTTACATATGTAAGTATCTGTTAAATATATGATGACAATAACAATAATATATAATAACATATAAAATAATTTAAATATATATAACATAGTTAGAAGGGAAACATAAGTTGGACCAGGCGTTCCCATTCTTATATAGAAAAATAGAACAGACCTCTGCGTTTTCTTCAAAAAAAATACATAAATTGGGCTGCCGATGTTTCAGGAAAAATAAAACCTCGGATGGGAGGTCCATAGGCCGGTCGATACATGACGACCCTCAAGAAAATACAAACAGGCCTATGGACCTCCCATCCGAGGTCGTGGGCTGCGCATGTTAAAAAAGAAAGCCTAGACGGGGCAGCCCAAAACCCAGCTGATACTTGTTGCCCCAGTGATAATAAATGATACCTACCAGCCCCCCTGCTTCGTTGTGAATTTATCTCCTATAGTAACTACGTTGAAGCACCTAAAAAAATGTTACTATGTTGACAAACCCGTGGGCCCCAACGTCAGTATAGCATTAGGAGGAAGTATTTTTTTCGATGAGGCACTTGCTTGCGTACGGCCATAGACCTGGTGGGTCCCGACTGTCCGCCTCTCCACGTACAGTCCTCTCCAGATTCCTCTCATTTGTTCAGCATGTTCACAACGGCAGACAGCGGCGTCGCGGCAAGCGCACAAAGGCGCAGGAGAAGATCCGACCACCTGAGGAAGTGCCTTATTAGTAACGAAACAACTGAACTAGCCTAGTGGCCGAGTGACACTACCCGACAGTTGTTCCGCCCGGGTTCGATTCCACCTGTGCAGAGAAAATATGTCCAAATTTTTTGCCTCTGCCTTTATTGACATGTGGGTCCCAATTGTCATGTACGCACACCACGTCCAACACTTGCCAAAACTTCATCCCTCGTTTTCTCTGTTTTTGGCACACTCAACATTGTGTGGGCATCTTGAAAATAGCATATCTTTTTGACTGTGCATCATATGAAGATGTGCTATGCATGAATGTTGATCAGCATGATGTTAACTGGCTGGTAGGTCCAGTTTCGACCATGAATAAAACTTCCAGCATGATGTTAACACTGTTTGAAAAGGCCGTGTTAATATAAATGCTCTACCTCTGAAAGTTGTAGTTTCTTATCTGAAACTGAACTTGGAGTTTCTTATCTGAAACAGAAACATGTTGTTTCTTCTCTGAGAATCACCTGTCAGCGACCGAAAGGCAGGGGAACCTCTCCATCATCTCCATTCCAAAACCACCGTCCGCCTCTCCCTCTTCTCCATTTCAAAACCACCCCCTCTCCTCTCCATCATCTCCATTCCAAAACCACCATCTGGCCTCTCCCTCTTCTCTATTGCAAGACCACCGTCTCTCCTCCCATCTTCCAAAGCTAGCACCAGACCACTCAGAAGGACATCTATGGAGGGGATGCAGCAGCGAATCAGGCAGATCGCCGGCGGCGACGAGGCAAAGTTAGCCAGGTTGAAGGAGATCCTTACTTGGTTTGATAATGAGTGGGAGATTTCGAGGACGGTGAGGGCCATGTGGAAATGTATGCGAAAGAGCGAGACGACGGCGATGAGGGCGGCGATGTACTCCTCGGCGGCAGTCACGCTGCAGTGCTTTGAGTTCATCGAGTATCTCCTCTGGGCGGAGGAGACAGATTCGCCCGAGGCGAAAGTCAGGCGGAGGTGGGCGTACAGGTCGATGGTCGAGTACCCAGAGGATAACGAATCGATCAATTACGGTGTGCCGTTCGTGAGGGTGCAGAGCCAGCCGGAGCCACAGGAGTATTCGTTCTCCCACCGCAAGAGGTGGCCGGATGGCGCAACGTCGCTTCCCCGCCGTTCTCCACGGTTCTCTCGACGCTCGCCTTGTTTCAACGGCGTCGGTAGGGTTTAAGGTAAGCTTTGCACTAACCTAATCTTCCATCTGCTCATGCTTACAATCAGTGTGATAACTAATAAAAATCATGCTTACAATCAGTCTCCGAGTACTACGCCAATCACCCTAAAATAGCTCTGGACCTTTGGGTCAAAGTTGTGACACTGTGTACAAATAAAGAAAAATAGATTGGTGCTTCTTTCAGAAAAGAGTACACCCCTAGAAAACTGCCAATATAAGCTACTAGTATTTTTTAAGTATAAGCTACTAGTATTTGGTTAGAGGATTTGATGCCGAGAAAGATCCGTCCACAGTGAGCGCCACACATCCCACTAATGGTGGTGGATGCGAATGCTTAGATGGAACAGGGTTGGTGTTGGTAATTTTTACTTGGCACCTCGCGCTCTGCATATATGCCGGTTCCATCCGTACATTTGTACAGTTCCACCAAAATGCAGCTGAATAACCATCTTTGCATAGATAATGAAAAGGCGTGGTTACATTATAGTAGCACTAGTTGATGAAACATACACTAATAACCATAAGAAAATATTACATCATACTGGAAATCGACCCAAGTCTCCCCGATACACCTTCTGCCAGTGATGAACATCAGTGTACAGCAGTAGTACAAGGAGGGGCCTTGAGACATTCAAATCTCTATTTTTGTGCAGATCAACTAAAATTAAGCACCCCAGTTTGCAGAAACGCTTAAACATTAACAATGGGACTAGTTGATGAAACATACATTAACAAAGAGAAGCACTTTCTTTATCTACATTGGAAATGACATGATAGAGAGGACACTCGCTCTATTTTAACTGTATTATTACATCATTTTATCAGTGACACTAGGGTCGAGCAGGTGGCAAACAAGGTGTACCGTGCGTCGCAAGGATGAAGGCCGGGGGTGCTTATACTGGGATGCGGAAGGTGGCTCTTTCAGTCCCTATCTTCCCCCTGATGTTTCTGTGGTAGCATTTGGGTTGTAATCCAAACATGGTCGAGCTGGTGCTGCGTCCCCCTACCTGCCTAGCTTATGTGGCGAACTTGTCTCCTGCTAGTACTCAGTCCGTTCTAGTAGTAGTTGCATAACTGCCCGTTTACACTGAGATGTTGTCGGATAATGGTTCTCTATGGTTGGGTTTCTTTAATGAAATCGGAGGGAACCCCCTCTTTCGATATATAAAAATAGTGGCACTAGCGGTGCCAAAACATTGCCTCAAATTAATAGTGCCACTAGATTAAGGTGCAAAATAATAACATTACTGCTTTATCGTGGCAGTGCCAAAATAGTAGCACAAGAGCAGGAACAACATGCAGGATATTTGGCAAACGGTCACACCAAAAAGGAACATACCTCATGATGGGAACCATATCTGCAGTCAACGCCATCATAGAAGGGATGACACCAGTCACCAACATGGATGATTCAATTCATGGGACCTTTTGGTGCAATTCACCTAAAATGAAGCAATGTCCCATGAGCTAGCATCTTCTTCTTCTTCTTCTTTTAAGAAAATGGATCCGGCCCCGGTTCTATTTCCATCAGAAAACGAAACCCACAGAGCTTCTTCTTCATTAGTTGCAATAAAGTTGAGCAACATCAAGGTTGGTCGTGAAGCTCCTGGAGAGTAGGCGGACCAGGACAGTTGCATCTCTAACAAAAAGAAGCAACTTATCTTAATGGGAAATTTAGCAGGACATGAAAAAAAGTGCCATTGATTCATATTATTGGAGGCATTACATTGAAAACAACATTGGTTTAACATGTCCTTACTTTTAACAGTGCGACTGCTACATTTTACCAGTGGCATTACATAAGAGCGGCTCGGGGCAGCAAACATCAGAAGAGGATATCTGGGTTGGTCCCATTTTTGTTCGGTATATCCCACCTTATACTGTGTGAGGCTAGCAAATCTAGTGCTGGACTTACTCTGTTGACTTGTCCCCCAGTCCCCACTTTCTTTCCTTTTCAACCAATAGATCGGGTTAATATTGAGTTTGTACTGCGTTCCCTTTATTTCCCTATTAGACCTAGAGACCAGTTGCATAGCCACTCTCTGCTACTTTTCGCCCCCATTATTTCCTCTTTCGACCAAGTCCTAGATTCAGGTAACAAATCTTCCCCCACCCCCACCCCCTTTCTTCCTTGTTTGAACCAAGTACTACTAGATTCGAGTGCATGAACTAGTTTTACCTCTTAACAGTAAAAAATTAGGTGGTTTTCGAACAGCCGATCGATCCTATCTACACGAGGGGGGATGAGAAATAGTAAAAGATACAAATGCAGCGACGACAGGAGCTCGGGAAGTAGAGCAAGGACGGTTTCGAAGGAAGTTATACCTAAGGGTCGCCGGGATGTCGCTAGGTGGGCGGCGGGAGGCCGGATCTGCCAACACTATGGCAGCGAGGAAGAAGGGGTGGGAGGCCCTCCCTCGCAAGCGATGCTTGGGATAGAATGACAAGGCACGCTGATCGGGACACGCCGGCTGTGGGTAAGAGCCATCGCCGAGGACGACCGCGTGAACGTTGCACCTTCTCACCTTCCCCAGCGGAGAGGATCCAGCTGGATCTGTGACCAGCGGTGTGTAGAGAGAGAGTGTGGCCACCGCTGTCGTGTTTAGATCTGGAGAGAACGAGACAGTGTGAAGAGGGCAACACTAGCAAGCAAGCGCGGAGGCTCCTGCCTATATAGTGGAGTACTAGTTTTCTTTTGTCTACCGGCCGGAGCCGGCTTGACCTCGGCAATGACTGTCGAGAAGTCTTCATGCACGTGCCCCGGAGGCGCAGTTGTTGTCATTTTGATCTGAAGCACCGGATTATAACATATAACACAAAAAATGCCACATGACAAGAAATAATAACCTCACTGCCCAAAGGAGACAAGATGAATCCCGACGGACAAACTAGACGAGGATCAAAGCTCAAATTTAAGATAAACTCGTAGAGAAGGGGTCCGTCGATAGATGTCCTAATTAACATATTTAGCTTGACCTAGATGGCAGCCGAGTAGTCTTCGTGCAAGTGCCCCCAATGACTAGCCCAACTCAGTTGTCGCTGTTTAACCCTCGTAGTGATCCGAAGCACATGACACCTAATTTTGCGAGATGACAAGAAACCTTTTTTTACATTTCTCACCAGAACTACAGCCGTGTACAACACAACCTGCACGATATGTAGACGATAGCCAATCCAGCCGTGTCTGCTAGAGTCTGGTCACATGCATGGACGAACTGATCTTCCATGTCTTGCAGGGATCGTCCAGGTACCAATGTATGTAGTACTTCTATTAACTCACCCGACTTGCGAGGCCGGGGAGTGTGCCTATGGTCGGTTCTCAATTGCGGTCCCACATGTGTGTGCAAACACAATATGACACGCATTCCATTCGGAGCGCGGCGTGCCAGACCGACCGACCGTCTAGGGTGCGACGCGAACGCGACGGGCGTGCTGTATACTCCGTACATGTGTACCCCCGTTTTTTCTTGAGGCTTTGCTCCATGGCGCAATCCATGGATACAAAATTAGTATACTATACTTTTTAAAAGTCGAGGGCGGAGTTTTTCCCGCGCGGTAGGCGGGGCAGTTCCGCCTAGTCGGTTTGACAGAGACGTGAGAAGATCAGGGAGTAGGCTGCTATAAACGTAGGGCTGTGTGATTTGACAGTGAGTTACTGCTGGACAGGTGGGGCCTGGTGATTTGACTTGCCATTATCATTTTAACTGCGGCGCTATGACCGCCTTGAGTCTCCCGATTCCTGACCACCTCCATACAGGTGGCTCTCCCGATGCTCCACCATGCGGAGGCTGGCTCTTGCTTGAGAGCCCACTCCTCCACTTTTTCCTTGCCTCTTTCCCCCAGATATGCAAAAATGCCATGTAAAGCGGGCTTATAGCCCACTATTGTACTTGATCCTACAGGTGCTAAGCCTGCCACATAGGCATAAAGTCTGATGTGGCAAGTTAATTAAGAAGAGACAGACTAGTTTGGTGACCCCAGGAAGAAACGGTGATAAGTGCGTGTACCTAGACGAAGCAAACTTAGCAACAAAAAACTAAGCACCTATGCATTGGGGACTTGAGTTGCTAAGCCATTTAATGCCCATAGCGCCTCATCTAAGCATCATTTCATTGGAAGAGCTCACTCCTTGGAAAATGCAATAAATACTACAAAGAAACAGATAGAGAGAAGTAAACAAAAAATACTCTTATAGCCAACCTTATAGCTAACCTTGTTGTATGAGTGACTAAGTGATGACTATGTATGACATGCCAACATCAGGTAGCCTAACGCACCATGTTAAATCTCCAAGGGTGCGACCGCGCGAGCGAGGCGACGGTCATGGTAGGCGCGACCATGATACGGGCTGCTGGCAGCCCTTGGATCTGAGATCGAATGGTCGCATGCTCAGTTGCTGAAAATTTGCAGAATAACCCTCCAGGATAGGATATTCACCCATAGGTCTAGAATTATGCCATGCAACCGTTCGATCTCAGATCCAAGGGCTCTCGGAAGCCCGTATCATGGGAGAATGGAAACCTTCGTATCACCTCTAATTTTCCCGATGCTTGTCATGACATCGAAATCCATTTAATTGGTCGTCGAGTAGACATGACATCTAATTGGCCCCCATAGTACTACGCATGAATCCATTTATCCACCAGGCAAGCCACTACCCTGCCATTCGCACGCGCCCCCCACTCGACATTTTTACAATCGATAAACCGCTCCTAGTCGTCCGGTCCTTTCACATCACGGCAGTTCCACTAATCCTAACCCTCCTCCAAAATCCATGGCGTCCCAAATCTCCATGATTGGCGGTGAGTACAAGGTTAGAACCATCACCAACGATGAGTTCTACGTCATCTACGCCCGTTCTTCCGCAAAGGTCAAAGAATGCCTTGCTCGCTTCAAACGCATGTTCGAAAACTCAAATGATGAGTGGGTCGCTGGGCTAGATGTTGAGTACACCACAGTCCTAGGAAGCGAGAAGAATCTAAAGGAGGCAAAGAAGAAGAAGCCCGCCGTGATCCAGGTTTGCATGTATGACTTATGCTTGGTCTACCACATATGCCATGCCGACGTTGAGTGCCAGGATTTTAAGAATTTCCTCTAGGACAGCCGAGTCAAATTCGTTACTGTAGACTTTAGGAACGACAAGGAAATCCTGGGTCGGATAGGCCTCGTTGTAGGCGACCCCTTCGGCCTCCAGAAGAAAGGGCTGGTGCCCTCCCATGATCAACCTTCAATGCTGACCCTGGCATGAGCCATGGATCATCCTTCGTACGGTACACTGAAGAAACCTCCGTTCAAGTTTCATCATGCATGGGAGTGGAATGTACTAGATATAGACCACATCCACTATGCTGCAATGGATGGCTACCTTTGTTTCAATATCTACAAGGGTTGGATGAAGAGCAAGAGCCAAGTGTGCATTTCAAGGAAAGAAGTATGAGCCAAGAGGAAGAGGGGCAAGGACGAAGTCGAGGACGTGGATGAGGAGTCCGAGTAAGGTGGCAGTGTCGTTGCTCATGGTGGTTCTATTGCAGTGTCTACCGGATTAGTTGCTTAGTTTAATTTCAGGTGTGGTTAGTTTTATTTGAGGGGTGTGTTGTGATGCTCCCCCATCAGAACTATGTTATGTTTCTTCTCGTTATATTTCGTACATTTCATCTATTAGTTGGTATAGTACTACAACTCATTTCCTCACATTATATACGTACAATATATATGGCCAACATCATATAGCCAGCAGTTTAGTTGTCAAAGAATTTCAGGGTGCTTAGTTTTGTCAAAGAATTCCAGGCTGCTTAGTTTTATTTGAGGGGTGTGTTGTGCTGGAGACCATTAACTTATCATGTGAGAATTGGCTTATTTTTGTCATGTAACATGGTCAACGGGTTTGATGTGAAAATAACAATGTCTAATGGCATTTCTAATATACGCTGCCTCCCCCCAGATTTTCTTTACTGAGGCAACATAGAACTATATGAGTGCCCTGTTAAATTTTGTAATTATTCTGGGTTCGTTTGGCCTTTTTTATACATTAATTGAGTTTCTGGTCAGTTAATGTGCATAATTAAAATTTGAACTACAAGCACATGCTCCCGTGCACCAAAGTTGATTGAAAAATCACATGTGTGTCCTCGGGTGAATTTCTAGGTCACATGCAAGAAATGGGAATGAAATTCAAACATCTAGGCATCGTGGTTCGGTCGAAAACATTGAGAAGCTTGGTTTTAAAATTCTTGTAAATCCAAAACACGCCTGAAAATCATGAAACTTGGCATGGTGTCATGTCATGGTACTACCATGCTGTGGTAAAAAAATTGCAGAATAGGAACAAGTTTTGGTATAAGTTTCTTGCAAACCAGAGCTTTTCTCAAGAAGGCTCGTGGTTCTGAGAGGGAACGTGTCACCTTTGTGTGCATAATTCAAATTTTAAATACAAGCACATGCTCCAGTGCACCAAAGCTGGTTGAAAAATCACATGTGTGTCCTCGGGTAAATTTCTAGGTCCCATGCTAGAAATGGGAATGAAATTCAAACATCTGGGCGTCATGGCTCGGCTGGAAACATTGAGAAACTTGGTTTTTTTAATTCCTGTAAATCCAAAACACGCATGAAAATCATGAAACTTGGCTTGGTGTCATGACATGGCACCAACAAGCTGTGGTAATTTTGCTGTCCGATTTGCGAAGGCGCACACATTTACAATCGACAAAGTCATTTTGGAACAAGTGATGTCACGTTACAATCGGAAACACAAGTATTATTGAAACCGTGGGCGTTCTATTTACCATTTACGTGTCGCCACGCATCCCCTTTTTTTATTAGCTAGGAGGCGCCGTGCAGGGTAGCTATTTGAGTACGGGAGGCGTGCGAGCCCTTTGACCTCCATTTGTCGTCCACCTCTCTCCCAAGGTCTCCATTAATGGCGCCCGAGCCTCTGTTTAACGGCGTGGCAATGTCTCACTCGACTGAGATTTAGGAGAAAAAAAAGAAAATCTGAAAAGAAAATTTTGCACGGATCTTGATGTAAGATCCGACGGACCTATATAGCATCTACTGCGACTTATAGCAAGACTGATGAATATATATAAGGACGACGAGAGTGGATAATAATTGTCTTACGTAATTAGGAAGATAATTAAAAGAGCCACATGCGGCTACGCCCGAATACACAAGGGCAAAAGAAGAAGGAAGATGCATACAACGATCTGGCTCGCTTGTCTCTACTTTCTTTACGCGCTGCAGGTCGCGGAGGCTAGTTCTCGCGGCGGGCGATGCTCTCTTTCATCAGTTTCATGTCCTTAGTACACTGCTTGGCAGCATCCATGGATTCCTCCACCAGCCTGTTGTGCTCGATGCGGAGCATGGCATTCTCGTCCCTAAGTTTCTTGATGATGACGCCCGTCCTCTGCCACAAGGGAGCGGTCTCCTCCTCCTGCTTCGCCCTTCCGGCGATCTTCGCCCTCAGCAGGTCGCGCTCGCCACGGAGCTTCGCATTGCCCTCCCCTAGTTGCCGGATGACGCCGGTAGCCTTGTCCTGCATCCTCGCCCAGCTGGAGATCTGATCCATCTGGCTATGGACTATCGCATGCATGCGCCTGTAAGAGTCCTCCCCTGCCCGCGAGAAATTTTCCCAGGCCGCCGCGGCATGGAGGGACCTCGCTGCTGCTTCGGCGGCGCGGCAGGATATCTCTTCTGCTTCCGCGGCGTGGTTGGACCAGTCTGCTACATCGACTACGCAGCGGGACCTCTGTGCTGCTTCGGCGGCGTGGCGGGACCTCTGTGCTGCTACTGCTGCGCGGCTGGACATGTCGGCTGCTTTCGCGGCGAGGCGGGACATCTCTCGTGCTTCCTCTGCCATGCTCACCTCTCCCTGGTGGAAATCTCTCGACCCAGAACTCACGCTGGCTATGGCTTGATTGACTTGATTGTTTTTTGTGGATGAGGAGTTGAGGAGGAATGTGCAGTCATCTTAGAATAGTAGTATTTATAACCGAGTACTACTAATACGCTCCTAAGTGGGAAACCGTTTAGATTGTGATTGGTGTGAACAGGTTTGCAATTAAATATAGCGTGGTAGTAGTAGTAATTTGGAACATGACGAGGCGCGCTCAAAATTTATTGACGGTTCTAGTTTCGAAGTGCGACACTATTCCCGGATGGCGTATCGTCGGCACGTTTTCTCGGCCGTGGTGTAGCATATGCCATGGTACTAGTTATTTTTCTACTGCTATGTACTTGCAAAAACCGGCACCGTCGGACACATATCTTGCGCTTGGAGTTCGACAGGAATAGCCTCGTGGCGAGCTATAGACTAGTCTTTTTTTCCAGATGCATTACACCTATCTCTCGGGACTTCTCGCATGCACCATCACTGCTCCCTAGGTCGATGCCACCCACATACAGTTGTACTCTGAGAACAGGTGCACGCACGCACTCGTCGTCTCTCACACACGCATCTGTAGCTACGAATTGTAGTGTTCTGAACCATCTGATTGGCTCTATCATAGGTTTCATAGCGCTCCTTGGCCTTGAGATTGAGAAGTTTAAAACGCGGAGGCTAAGATGGAGGCGCGAGGTTTTGGTTAATGTGCGGGCCGCACACGGCACCAACACGACACGAGCTTCGTCTGCCTGGTGCGCATGCAGTCGGTGAGTTGTCCAAATATAGACACAACCAGGCCCTCGTTGGTATCCGCGCCTCGACTTTGGCTGGTCATAGTGGAGAGTAGCATAGACTAGTCACTAGTCTATGTTACTAGTACCTTCATAGTGGGTAGTGTCAAATAGTATATGCATAATTTGGCGACGAGCGCTCTCTATATGTACCACCTTTTTTCTTTAATTACATCTTTTTAGTTTTGCTCCATGGCGCAATCCATCGATACTACTACTGTAGAAATGTATACATTTTTTAAAAGGCTAGAGGGCGGGGCAGTCTAGCATGGTCCTTTTCACGAGAGGTGAGGGCCTTTGTGATTTGACGGCTCATTACTGCTGGAAGGTGGGGCCTTGTGATTTGACTGCTCGTATAAATGTGCCGACGACCTGAGGAGGAGCAAATTAAAGAACCGTGCGGTATACTTAAGTTTTCCATTGGAGTACGACAGAGGAGCACGAAACATGGCAGCCCAGTGCCATATCCTCTACTCTCTACTCTTATTATATATTACTAGCAAGATGCATTGTTCTATTGGTGATAAAGAATGATCTAATTTGCTAGTCATCTCATTTTTAGCATTGTTCTATTCATGCCTTGCAGAGAAGGTGACACGTGCAGCCAAACACCCGAAGCAAAATAAGAAACACAGGAGCAAAAGAAGAAGGAGGATTATCACCCCAAAAAAGAAGGAAGACGCACACACAAGTCTGGGGCACTGCTCTCACTACATGAAGGGTTGCTGGCCGCGGAGTCGTAACTGCTTCTTCATCGCCTCCACGACCTCCATCTCCTTGCGCGTCTCCTCCTCCATCTTCATCATTGTGTCCATGACGCGGGATTTCTCGATGTGAGCCTTCATCATCTGTTCCACGGCCGCATTACATAGCTTGATAGTAGTCGGGTGCTCGATGCGGAGCTTCGCCAACTCCTCCTTCTGTTCCATGACGAGCGCCTGCAACATCTTCATCGAGGAACTACTATTCTCATGCAGCTTCTTCCAGCCGGCGTTCTCCTCCTTCAACAGGTCGAGCTCGTGGCAGAGCTTCGCCTTGTCCTCCTGAAGATGCAGGATTTTGCCGGTCGCCTTCTTCTCCGAGGCAATCCTCTTCTTCAGCAGCATCACCAAGCCGGTGATCAACCCCCCCTGCTCATTGAGCTCAGCGGGCATGTCGTCAAGGCTCTCCTTTAGCAGCTCCACCAAACCGTGGATGAACTCCTTCTGCTTATTGAGGTGCTTATTGAGCTGATCGCGCATGCCGTCGAGGGATAACGACTCCAGCGCCGCATGTTCGCCTCCGCATCTAGGGCGCTCCTGGGAGCCATCGCCTGCCCGTGAGACATCTTTCGAGGTCTCTACGTGGCGGTGAGCCCTCTTTTTTTTCCGCAGCCTTGGTTGCCGCTCCCTTGTTACGAGTAGTTCTCGACCTAGAGCTCTGCACACCGGCCATGGCAAGGATGGATGAAGAAGGAGGACTTCTGAGGAGGAAGGTAGAGTAATTTTCGGTTAGGTAGTTCCCCTTTTTATAACCTAAGTACTAGCACTAGTACTAAAACCTGCATAGTGGGAACACGTTCAGGTTTGGTATGTACTGGTAGGTGTGAGCAGGCTGGCACTTAATTGTAGCACTAGTACTTTCGAATGTGATGGGAACAAGGTAAAGATTAATTGATGGTTTTTGGTTTCGAGGCCCGAAACGACTCCCGATGAGTTTAGTGGAACATAAATTCCAAGTAGACTACACTGCTCAGATGCGTGAATATTATGTTGCTATAAAAAATTGTCACAAAGTACGAAGGAGACCAATGGAAGTACTACTAGCAACCCATGATGTAACTACTCGCATGCGCGCAGTGGAGTAGTAATGTCTTTCTTCCGCCCTCACGTCCACTCAATTTGCATGCGCTGTATTAATTGACCATCAATGAAGTGAAGAACTTTACACGCGTCAAATTATCACATGGGGTGGATCTTGGTACAAAATTGCGTCCGCCTGTGTACCCGCGTGTGCGTGCGAGGGAATGAGTACGTGCGTGGCGTGCGTGCACATCTTCGCTTCGTGCATGTACCACCAGTGCGGCTCAGGGAGGACGAGTACATTCTTCTGGAACCAGTAGCACGTCACTGTGATCAATCCACATAAGGATGTCACGACAACGCCTCCACATGTGCCACATGGCTTCATGAACTGTAAGAGAGACACTGTGTAGCGTGCCATTGTGTTTTGGACATACTCGAAGTACTAGTAAGGTACACGTGCATTGCACGCGTCAGATTTTGCAACCAAATTATGAATAAATACCACACTGTAGCACATAAGCTCTGAGTCATATATGCCTGATGTAGACCTTCGTTTAATTCTTATAGTTCATCTCATTAAAAATCAATTAGTTTTTATAAAAAACCTAGGGCCTCTTTGATTCGTAGGATTTCCAAAACGCGGGAATAGGAAGAACATTGGATTAGAGTGGAATGTCGTCTTGAATCCTACATGATGGTACGAGTGTTTGATTGTGCATAGAAAAAACGAAGAATTCTTTCAAAGAGGTTTGAGTGGATGGGATGTTTCCTATGAAATCTAGTGCAAATGAATCATATGGAAAAATTCCTATGGTTTACAATCCTACGAATCAAACAACCAAGATAGGAAAAATTCCTAAGGATTAGAATCCTCCAAAATTCCTTCGAGAATCCTTTGAATCAAAGAAGCCCTTAATCTATTTTATGATTCATGGAATTGTGCGTTGTCAAGCATAAAGAAAAAACAAATAATGGCAATTCAACTAGAAAAAAAGTTTGGGCAGTTATGATACGGAAGATTCTAGAACAAAGGAGAACCACTGTTGTTTTGAGATTTGTGCAATATGCTTAAGTACAACCATGGAGTCTGCTAGATTGTACATGTGGCAAAATCCGGTGGGGGCTAGAAGATGGTGCGAGGGGCCGAGTGGAGGGAGACTATGAAGGAGTGCACAACTGCGAGATCGATATTTGGAGAGAGGGGGCGAGAACGTGCGCTGTTGTGCACAGTGGCGGAGCCATGAAAAATGTCCCATGAGCTAGGGGGCCAAGCATTGCTAATCCTTTGTGAGGAGGGCCAATTCATCAACTTAAAACATTTTTACCAGCAATTGTCTAATGATCACATTCATATTAGCTTCGATATATAGTGATGTTAGGTGGGGGGCAGGGCTCTTGCTGCCCCCTGTCTTCGCCATTGTGCGCGCATCTGAGAGATGAAGAGGAAGGCATGGATGATGAGAGGGGGCGTTGGATATATAATTAATGTGGGTGTATTAGCTATATATGTAATCCTATATAGAGAGGTATAGATTGATCGATGTGGACGTGGGAAAGAGGGTGAGACCTCACTAGATATATAGATTGATCGGTTTATGTGGAAAACTATGAAATACATAGCTATATACACACACACATAGAGGAACATCGATCGTTGCGCTTGCACGTGAGAGATAAAGAATGCCCCATATGATGGAGAGGGGGATGTGTGTGTGTGCCTTCATGGGAGACCAACCTGAAGAAAAAGATTGCATGTGTGCGATGGATAATGCCGACTGGTAGTGTGTGTGCATGCATGCACGAGAGAAAGGTAGTGGTACAATTATAAAGAGAAGACCAATGTGTGGGTGTAAAAGACTAGGTGAGGTCATAATCAATGTAAAGTTGAATTCTAATATTTGAATAAGATATCATGATGTTTGAAACCCATGCATGCATGAATATAACGGAGATCTGCGCGGTGTGGTTTGGAAACGAGCATGTTGTAATGTATACACATTGAACAAGGTCAGACTGGTTTGAATTTGAGATACCGATGGCAGACATCGTTTGGCCACATTGCATCCGTGCATGGACACACTATTCTAATTGGAGATGATGGGTGGCTTTCGCATCACATATCTATATTTTATATTTTATATTTTTTATATAGTGTGCGGATAACTTTAACTTTGAAAGATGGTCGTTGGATGAGGCCAATCCGATGGTGCAGAGCTGGCAAATTTGAGCACTACTGGCCATTGGATATCATCTAGATTCCACCAGATTTTGCCACATGTACAATCTAGAAGACTCTATGGTTGAACTTAAGCATAATGCACAAACCTCAAAACACAAGCACTTCTTCTTTGTTCTAGAATCTTCCGTATCAGAATTGCCCAAATGTTTTTCTACATGATTTTTTTTACTTTATGCTTTACAATGCACAATTCCATGAATCTTAAAATAGATTAGCTTTCTATAAAAACTAGATGATTTTGAATGAAATGAACTATAAGAATTAAATGAACATCTACATCATGCATATATGACTCTAAGCTTACATGCTATAATGTGGTATTTATTAATAATTTGGTTGCCAAATCTCATGCGTGCAATGCACGTGTACCTTACTAGTCTAAATGGTGTCTGTGTGTGTTGTGCGTGTTAAACACATTGTACGTAGTATATCATACTAGTCTAAATTGTCTTCTTTCTTTTGGGTACACGTTAAGCTTGTTCTCCCGAAATTTCAAGCCGCGCCTTGTTATGCTAAAATTTCAAGCTAGCGTCTCTGTCTATCGTGCTGCGAAACTCCCGCCTCTTCAACCCGCGCCTTGTTACCCCGAAATATTTAAGATAAATCTTTGTCTCGTTGTGCTCCGACAACTCCCTCGATCTCAACCCGTGCCTTGCTATTCCAAAATTACAACGCGCGCGAAAACTCCCACCTCCTGTGAAATCCCAACACGCGAAATGCCCGTGATACCCCTGAACCGAAAGAACCGCCTCAAATCGGTGGGGGTACTTTCGTAACTTACCCCACATTTTCGACAACCGCGTCCCTAGCCATGGTTCCCCATTCCCATCCCATCCGCCCACCCATTCGTACACCGAGGCCGGCAAAACCCGCGAAGCCCCACACCCTCGTCCGTCCGCCACCCAGCCGGAGCCTCTTCCCCGACGACGTCGTCCACAGCAACACCTTGGCGTACCTCATCCACCGTACCAGATGAGGATCTGTCGTCGATCTGGTCGTCCCGCCGGTTCAGCCACCCCGTCCTCCACCTCTAAGGAGCTGCCTCAACGTTCCCCTCGTCTTTCGCGCCACCTCCATTCCCACACCACCGTCTTCACCTACACCACCGGAAGAGCATCATCATCACCGTTTCCTCAGATGAAGCTGCGGCCTAATCGGCGCCACCAAAGAGGTTGTACACTAACCGCCGCATTTTCTTCTTGATTCAATCTCACGGTGCTGCCGGCGCTCGGTCCCGAGCCGACACGGCGTGGCTCCATCCACGGCAGCGTCGTCGACCACTTCCTCCACGGCGTCGCTCCCTCGGCGGTGACGTCCACATCAGTAGGAGCTGCTACTGCTTTAGCTCTCGCTCGCGCTGCTGCTCTGCTCTTGCTCTCGGTCCCCTGCCTAGTCTGCTCTTGCTCGCGCTGCTGCTCTCGCTCTTGCTCTTGCTTGCGATGCTGCTCTGATTTAGATACACTTCAGTCGACTGAATCGACTTTTGGGTCAGTCGATTTTCAGGGGGTGGGGGGCTCGCCGGAGTTAAGGAAGAACCAGTCGCACGGGGAGGGGGGCTCGCCGGAGAGGTACCCCACTATCTATCATAGGGTTCAGGGTGGGGGCGGTGGTCGCCGGCGGTGGTGGGCGGTGGCGTGGGGATCGCCAGAGAAAAAGCTCGGCACGAGGGGGCCTACAGGGATGGCCGGGGCGGCGGTGGACCGGCTGTGGCGAGTGTTTTCGGGGCGGGCGGGGCGGCGCACCGCTGGCCGCGGGGGCAGCTTTTTGGTCTGTGCTGGCTGGCGGCTCAGGGGGTGGACGTTGAGGATGAACTGCAGGCCCTTGATTTCGTATCCAACGGGTGCAAAATCGACTGACCAGAGATGAAAAAGTCAGTCGACTGACGTGTAGCCTCACCTCTAGTGCGTCCAGTTTCGACAGTAAAATTCAGTTTCGACAGCAAAATTCACTTTCGACAGTTAAGTTCAGTTTCGACAGTTAAATTCAGTTTCAACAGTTAAGTTCAGAGATGAGCGGCTGATGTATACATCTAGCACTTTGTGGTTATGTATTTTACGTGATCTATTGGAAATGCTATTAGAATTCCACTCAGGTTAACGTTGTCTCTCTTGTCCTGCTTCAGCCTCGGTGTCGTACAACTCACGGGAGCTGCTCCAACGAAGAAACCCTCCATCACAGCAGAGCAGTACCTCGGGCTCCATCTCCAGACGCCTAAGATCTTCTTCCCCACCTTCGATAGCCAAGTCAGCCGGAGCATCCTCACCGGCCAACCCAATCACGCTGAGATCGACATGGCTTCGCCAAAGAGGTTGTACACTTCTTGTGGTTTGACTTAATCTCACCATGCTTCTTTGCATCCAGTGATCTTCTAATTCTTGTGAACCAGACACCCAGATTGGCAGAAATCCTGTGTTTTTAAATTCTCTATTTTGCACGTGCATTCCTATCCTATTCCTGTCTATTTCCAATCCCTGCATTGTTAGAATCCTCAAATTCAAAAAAGCCCTTACACAATTACTTCTGTTACAGATATGTGTCAAAGAAAACCTTGTGTGGTTTGTCCTGCTCCTGTGGTGCTGTGTTCCACCCCAGCTCAGCTGCTCCAATGATGGAAGGGTTCACCACAGCAGGGATCTGCTCTCCAGACTGTCTTTCGCCGCCTCAGATCTTCTTCCCCACCGCTGGCAGCCAGGACAACTGCATTACCATCATCAACTGAGCAGATGACCTTGAGGACTACACGGGTCTGCAAGAGAGGTCACACTCTTCCATGTCTGCTTACGTTATGCATTGTTTAATATCATGACATGCTACTTTATCATCGTGTTCACCTATTAGACTCCGACTCAGGTCCAAACTTACACTACAGGAGTCAGCTATTTTGCCGTCTGCCATGGCGGACGGCAAAGGCATGAACGGCGGACGGCAAAGACCTTTGCCGTCAGCCGCCGACGGCAAAAGGCTCCGGCAAAGTAGGCTACAGTAAAGAGCTACTTTGCCGTCTGCTTCCTGGCGGCTGACGGCAAAGGCCCTTTGCCGTCTGCCGCAGACGGCAAAGAGAGCGGACGGCAATAATTGCGCTGTCAGTCCGTTAAGTGGCTAACGGCAGGCCTTTGCCGTCCGCGGCGGACGGCAAACTTTCTAGTTTCTTTGTCGTCGGCCGTATGATGTCATCTACACGTCACTACATGGCAGGCCTTTGTCGTCCGCCGCTGACGGCAAAATCGTTTACTCTTTGCCGTCTGCCACTGTAGGCAAACTGACCAAATGGGTTAGCTCCCAGGAAGCACAGCTGGATGCCATGTGTCTTCTTTGCCGTCCGCGGTGGACGACAAAGAGCCCGTTGCCGTCGGTGGCAGACGGCAAAGAGCCTGCATATTGGCTCTTTTTTCTGTTTTTATTAAATCCAACAATTTTCACAGCAAATATATATGACATATATAGATATATTTCACAAGGCAATTACAGAGCAAACATATAAGATATCCAACACATAACTTCATCTTACATGCATAGTTCCATCCAACCATACCAAGTTCCATGCATAGTTCCATCATACATAGCAAGTTGAACATAGAGGCATCCAACCATATATATTACAATAGTGTCATCCAACGATACATGCATAGTTCAACGATACAAAAGAAACAGAGAAAGGGATAAGGAGCACTCCATCTATGCAAGCTTTCGTCAAGTGAATGAAATCTGCAAAATGAAAATTAAGAAAGTTAGAAATAGGTGACTAGAATAAGAAGACTAGAACAAGAAGAGTAGAACAAGAAGAAGACTAGAACAAGAAGAAGACTAGAACAAGAAGAGTATGTCATTTATGAGCTAACTTACGTGAAATGGATCATATATGAGCTAACTAAGTTGAAATGGGTCGTTTATGAGCTAGCTAAGGTGAAATGGATCATTTATGAGCTAACTTAGTTGAAATGGGTCATTTATGAGCTAACTAAGGTCAAATGGATCGTTTTTGAGGTAACTAAGGTGAAATGGATCATTTTTTAGCTAACTTAGGTGAAATGGATCATTTATGAGCTAACTCAGTTGAAATGGATCGTTTTTTAGCTAACTTAGGTGAAATGGATCATTTATGAGCTAATTTAGTTGAAATGGATCTTTTTGAGCTAACTTAGGTGAAATGGATCATTTAAGAGCTAATTTAGGTGAAATGGATCGTTTTTTAGCTAACTTGGTGAAATGGATCGTTTATGAGCTAAATTAGTTGAAATCGATTGTTTATGAGATAACCTAGGTAAGATGGGTCATTTTGGAGTTAACCTAGGTGAAATTGGTCATTTTAAAGCTAATGTAGGTAAAATGGATCATTTAGGAGCTAATCTAGGTAAAATGGGTCATTTTTGAGCTAACTTGGATGAACTGGATCATTTATAAGCTAACCTAGGTAAAATGGGTCATTTTAGAGCTAACTTAGGTAAAATGGATCGTTTATGAGCTAACTAAGCTAATTATGCAATTTTTGACATAAGTAAGCTAAGTACAGATCGTTTTAGAGCTAACTTAGGTAAAATGGATGGTTTTGGAGGTCAGTAAGCTTATTAAGTCATTTTTGAGGAGAAGAAGCTAAGTCTAGGTCATTATGGTAAGCATTGGAGGAAATAAAGCTAAGTCTAGGTCTTTATGCATGTGTTAAGCGAAACACTAGATAAACTTACCAAGATCCAGGAGGTGTAGGAGCGGGCTGGCTCGTGTCGGTAGCTGGAGAAGGATCGTGCGATGCTTGTCTGGAGTTACGCTGCACCAAAGATCATTTCCAATGTCTTGTTAGCATGATGACACTCAAATGTTAAGACTAGCAAGTAATGTCCATTCAAATTAAACACACCGTGGTCCCAGGAGCAATCACTGGCATCGGCGGAGCGGTCTGACCGGTCTTCTCGCACACAGATTGCACATTTGGTTTTGACGACTCAGTCATACTAGTTGGTAATGAGACAAACACTACATGAATGTTTTGGCTAATCTGCAGAAGAAACTTACCACAAGGAGCTCGTACATGGCCCTTGCCTGCATGTCATTCCGTGCCCTCTCCTCCTCCATCATCTTTGTCGTCCTCTCCTCCAACTCCCGCTGCCTCTCCGCCGCCTCTGCCAGAAGTTTCTCCATTCTATCTCTCTCACTCTATATAGCAGCCTGCAACACCACTCACATGACAATTTGTAATCATTGATGGAAGCGCACACAATGTAATGGAGAAAGATAACTGAGTACGTATCACTAACCTTGATGGCGAGTTGCACTGGCCGTTCATGAGGCCTTATCTCAGGAGCGGAGCTCGACTGGCGCGCCTTGATCTCCGAGGGAGTGCTAGGACAACGGATAAGTCCATCTCCAATGGCCATGGAGCCATGGGACCTCCCGCCACCAGATATCATCACCAGCTCTGGATCAATGGGACCCTGGCTCGGGTTAAAGTCCTCCCCTTTCCTCGCCTTCCCCTCATCTCTATATCTCACGAGCTTTTTGTGGGAGGAGATGTTGGTGAAGTTGTTTGCATCATCGAGGTCAGACTGAGAGAAAGCCTTGACTTTCTTGAAAGAGGCAGTGTGGGCCATGGCATACAGGTCGTACACCTCTGGAACCTTATCCACCTTATTGTGGCGTGCCTGAAAGAGAGAAACAATGTAAATTAGTAATTAAAGGGCTCAAGCTAGCATGATGAATGAATTGCATGAATCATGAAGCAAACCACATATCGAGTTGCGCCCGAACTGATATAAGTTGGAGCTGCCTTGATGGTGTGGCACACCTTCCATTTGGGCACGTTTGTCCTTGGCCTCGTTGTGGAGGGCTAGCCATTCTTTTGAGCACCACTCATCGACCAACACCTCCCAACAATCTATCCGATCCGCACACCATCTCGGAGGCGGCTAAGTTAGCAAATAGAAACTTGAGTGCTACGGCTAAGAATTACTAAATGAAGGAACTTAAGTAGAAGGCCTTAAGAATTACCTTCATGTACTGCTCCTTACTCAGGAACTTATCGCGGCACGCCGGCTTGGTCTTCTTGATACCACGCAAGGCGTAGTAGTCTCGAATAGCCTGCACCCGAGCCTCGTGCCGTAAGTTCTGGAGTAGGCACTTGCAGACGTTCTCGATAACATGTGTCACGTCCTCCTCGTATCCCTCCTCACACCTGTAGAATGTCTGCAATCAAATGAGACAATATTGATTAGTACAATTAATAACTAGCTAGTTGAAGATTTTTAAATGTGTAAAGGAGAAATTACCCAGAACTTTCTGATCACCATGTCTGCCCCCGTGTCGCACACGACACTGTCGATAATCTCATCCGGCGGGGCCGGGGCAGCCACGTAGTGCTCCCAGCTCAATCCAAGCTCTGGAAGCTGACCCTCACCAGGCAACGTGACAAACCCCGGGAAGTTTTGCCGGCAAAGAACTCCAAGGACGGAGTTGGGCCGGTGGACACTATGATGGTGGTCCCAACCCCTGCAGCATGACAAGGCCAACGCATTAGTTATTTGAAGAAACGTGAATGCAGAAGGTACAAAAATATTATATGCACTTACGTACCTCTCCCCATCAGGGAAAATCAACCACCTCTGCTCGCGGGTCGCCGGCACGGACGGGAGCTGTGTAGCACCATGCTGGTAGACGATGCCCCCCTCCTCCTCAAGATCAGTCGGCTCCCCGCCATCATCAGCATGGACACTAGGCTCCTCGGGCTGATCCGGCCAGGTACCCCATCCGGACGTGTGCTCCTTCGGGGTCTCGTGGGCCGAACTCTCGTGGGCCAAAGGCTAGTCGACCTGAGGCTCGTGGGCCCCAGACCCGTGGACCGGAGGCTCGTGGACCGGAGTCCGTGTAGCCTCCTCCTCGGACGAGTCCACCCTAGCAGTCACGTGCTCGGGTGAAACAGCTGGGGGTGGCGGCGAGGAAGGCGCCGTAGCAGTCACCCTACCTCCTCTCCCGCGACCAGGTGCCCCACCTCCTCTCTTCCTACCTCGTCCCCTGCTGGGCACCGCGGTCGACGAAGAAGGGCCCGGCGGTGTGGCCATACTATCCAGCAACGCTTGGCGGAGAGGTGCGTCTGAAATGGAAGACCTCAGACCACGCGCCGACGAAGAAGGGGACTTGGCGCGCTCCCGACCAGCGCCCACCATCTTTCAACACCTGCCATGACAAACAGTAAACGAAATTAGTACAACATAAAAAAAAGACCGACATGAATAATAATATGTGTATCACTTAAGTGTATCATCATCAAGTACAACATAAAAAAAATTAATACCTGACACTACTAATAATCTCGATCAGTATCATCAATAAATGCATAATCATCATCATCACTATAATCAATGACGGGCTCATAGGGTTCAGTGGCATCAACATGTGGAAGGCCACCTTGACGTAATCGGTCAAGCAATGACAGGTCATCCGCAGCAGTAACCTCTTCTTGTTTCGGCTCTTCTTGTTCCTCCTCTGGGGTGATGTCGGATTCACTGTCGCTGTCTACTTCAATGTTTTGGGGTGAAGTATAGCGGTTCTTGAAACGCTTTTTGGAAAGACGTGTCTCTTGGAAGAATTCTCCTTCATATGTGTCTGGGTTAATGTGAGGTTCATAATCCTCTTCCTTTGGGGGAGATAGTCTAGCACGTGGCGGCACTTCATAAACGACATCCCAACCTTTCAGATTTGGATTAGTTTGGCAGGCCCACGGTAGATAGAATACTTGGGTCACCTGTTGAGTCGTAATATAGACATCAGGAACATCTAAATGGGTGCTTTGGTTGATTTCAACTAGCCCTATATGTTCATGAGTCCTTCTAGCCTCCTTCGGCTGAAACCAATAACATTTGAAGACTACGACATTCGGTGGGTTTTCACCATAGAATACAAGTTCATAAATTGCTTCAACTCTCCCATAATACTCGGTACCTCCTTCGCCGATAGCAGATACACAACAATTTGTAGACTTTCGGTCGGCCATAGATAGGTCTTTGCCATAGGTACGAAAGCGATACCTGTTGATGTCGTATTTGTCAAATGAACGGACCTTATAGTCAAAACCATTAGCGACTTGTCTCAATTCAGCGTCCATAGACTCTGAATTAGCCTACAAGTTTAATATGAAAGGATTGTTGCATTACGCACAAATGAGCGAATGAAATGAAATTGTCTAATAGAAATTACCGTTTGTTTGAACCAAGAGATGAAACCGGGATAGCCGCCTCCTTGCTTTGCGAGAAGCTCATACTCTTCGACAGAATCCTTTTGGATCACCGCTCCATACGAGAATAACGCGACGTATCGACTGTATGAAATATCCAGGAATAAGTGTAGTTCAAAGGAAATAGAAGTTGCGAAACTATGTACCGAGAACTTACTCGATGTACGGCCGCACTTCTATCAGGTTGTTGAAGATATACAACGAAATGGTCCGCCATTGTTCGTTATCCAAAGATACTGGATTTGAAACACTGGCTGGTGCAAGATTCCCTTTGAATAGGCTGAGGTTGGATCCGCCCTTTTTAGGGTCGTCAGCATTGTACCGAGGCTTCGGATTATGCAAATGACGATTTTTGGCTTCATAGTGTGCTGTCACGAAGTTTGCCGGCTCCTCAGTGATGAATGCCTCAGCCATCGATGCTTCAATTCTACGTTTATTTTTACATTTTTGTCGAAGCGTCTTCTGCATCCTCTCAGTTGGGTAGCACCAACGATTTTGCACGGGCCCCCCCAATCTTGCCTCTGTCGGGAGATGCAAAATCAAATGTTGCATTGGATTAAAGAAGCCCGGTGGAAAGATCTTCTCTAACTTGCAGATCAACTCCGGCGCCAACTCTTCCATTTCCTCTAGCACGCCAGGCGATAGTTCTTTCGCACAAAGAACACGGAAGAAATAGCTGAGTTCTGCCAGTACTAGCCATTCATCCTCAGGGATGAAGCCATGCAACATCACCGGCATTACCCGCTCAATCCATATGTGCCAATCATGACCCTTGAGACCAAATATCTTCAATTTATCAAGACTGGCTCCCCTCTGTAGATTCGCTGCATATCCATCGGGGAACATCAACTGCATTTTCACCCACAAGATAATTTCCCTCATAGCTGGCCTTCCAAGATTGGACCATGCCTTTGGCTTCGTCCAGTTCTGCTTTCCTTTCGGTTCTTTCATGTTTTGTAACGGCCTATCACATAGCGCCTCCAGATCGACTCTAGCCTTAGTATTATCCTTTGACTTCCCATCTATGCCGAACAATGTACCAAAAAGTGCCTCGGCGATATTCTTCTCCGTGTGCATCACGTCGATGTTGTGTCGGCAAAGGAGGTCTTTGAAGTAAGGCAGATCCCATAAGAGTGTTTTGTGAGTCCAGGCGTGCTTAGAATTATACCCCTTGAAGTACCCTGGACGCTCTGGATCTGTCTCAAGAGCGTTTAACTGATCCAGGGTCTGTTGGCCTGTCAATGCAGGTGGTGCAGAGTTTTTGACAACTCTACCTCTGATGAAGTTCTTCTTGTCTTTCCTGAACTTATGGTGAGGATTCAGGAACTGTCTATGCATGTCGAAGCAAGAAAACTTGCGACCGGCCTGAAGCCAACGAAACTCAAGAGCTCCCTTGCATGTGGGGCACGAGAACCTTCCATGCACACACAAGCCAACGAATAGCGCATACGCAGGCAAGTCATGCGTCGAGTACATGTACCAGACACGCATTATGAAGTTCCGTTTGCTATAGGCGTCGTATGTCTTGAACCCATTATCCCAGGCTTCTTGCAATTCGTCCTTAAGCGGCCGCATGTACACATTCATATTTTTCCCCGGATAGTTGGGCCCTGGAATTATCAACGTCAGGAAAATGTTCTTTCTTTGCATAATCTGTCCGGGGGGAGATTGAGTGGAAAGACAAATACGGGCCAACAACTGTATTGGGCTGCCGTCATACCAAACACACTGAACCCATCCGTGCTGATGCCGACTCGAGGATGCCTCGGATCTGCCGCTTTGTCACCATGTAATTCATCAAACTTTTTCCACGCAACACCATCCGATGTGTGTACAATCATCAGATTCCCATCTGCATCTAGTTCGGTTCTTTTGCCCGTTTTGTGCCATGTCATCTGTCTGGCCGTCTCTTCGACCATGAAAAGACGTTGAAGTCTTGGTATGATTGGCATATACCGAAGAACACTAACGGGGATTTTGGTCTGTGTCTTCTCACCCATACCATTGTCTACGACAACATACCTGGAAGACTTGCAAATGGGACAATAGTTCAAGTCCGTATAGTCAAGCATAAACAAGACACATCCTTTCTCACAGGCATGTATCTTATCATAGGGCATCTTCAATGCACGGAGGATTTTGTCCGACTGGTACAGGTTTGCAGGCATTACATGGCCTTTGGGTAGAAAGCGTCCAAATACTGTCATCATTGCATCGTAGCATTCTCTGCCCAAGTTGAACCGAGCCTTCAGAGCCATTACTTGTGAGATGGCATCCAACTGACAAAGCTCAGTGTGCTCAAGGAGCGGACGTTTTGAAGACTCCAACATTTCATTGAAGGCCTTTGCAGATTCCTCCATCTCCTCGTCCGAATCCCGAGCATCATCGAAGTCTTGCACCATGTTTTCCATCCTGGTACCATGCTCGTCGGTGCGACGACGATCCACCTCAGCTCGGTCACGTTGGGCAGACTCACCATGAAATGTCCACATCGTATAATCGGGCGTAAAACCACTCTTCTGCAGGTGTTTGCCCATTTCATCCTCTGTCCTCTTTTCCCAATTGCCGCACCGTAAACAGGGGCACCAGGTTTTCCTCTGGCCATTTGCAAATGCGGCTCGCACAAACCCCTTGGTTTTTGTGAACCATTCAGTGCTCCATTTGTTCTGACCAGTGTAACCAGTGTACATCCACGCACGATCACTTATCTTGACTTTCAGAGCTGCTAGACACGCAACAAATATATATATATATATATATATATATATATATATAATTCACCATGTATATATTCATCAGTTGATCTACTTTGTCAATTTTATTACGTCCATGCAACCTACACTCTAATAGGTAATGATAGGTCCTAATCCCACCCGAGTATGTTTAGATTGGGTTCATTTTCCCATGCTATGCTCCGGATCCTACGCAAAATTTCGGTAGCACCTCCCCGCTGTTCTCCTGATACACGTCTCTGCAATAAACAGAGAGGATGTGTACCCGGAGAACAACAGGGGAGGCACTGACGAAACTTATGCGTCAGATCTGGAGCAAAGCATATGGGAAAACGAACCCAATCTAAACATACTCGGGCTGTCCATGGATAGCGTTGGACAATTCGAAAGAATCAAGGTTATAAATATGCAAATGCATGCATATTTATAACTATGACGCTTTCGAACAGGAGACACATATTGGTTGCGCATACGGATGATTCAAGACACATATATAGCTAGCTATAAAATTTCATCGGAATAGATCAAATAATTAATGGGGGAGGAGGACATGTCATTTGTGCTCACCCACGAACGAAGGGGCAGAGCTCGTCAAACGCACGGCGAGGTCGTCGAACACCAAACCTTGCAGCGATGAAACAACTGCACATTTAAAACTACCCGATCAACACAATTATATATGATGTTTTTCATAACAAAATCGAAAAATATATGACCTAACTAATAATTCACAAATATATGACCCCGTCGGCCTCTGGAAGGCCAAAGAACACCTTTTCGGGAGGTGTCGGGGGTCGGGGTGTCGTGTCGGTGTCGGGGTGCCGTGTCGGGGTCGGGGTC
>NC_057796.1:393096245-393096795 GCF_018294505.1 Triticum aestivum
GTGCCGGGTCGGGGTCGGGGTGCCGTGTCGGGTCGGGGTTTTTTCCTTTTCTTCTTCTTCCTCTTCTTCCTTTTCTTCCTTTTTTTTCCTTCTTCTTCTTCTTCTTCCTCCTCCTTTCCTTTTTCCTCTTCTTCTTCTCCTCCTCTCCTCTTTTTTCTTCTTCTTCTTCTTCCTCTTCTTCTTTTTTCTTCTCCTCCTCCTCCTCTTCTTCTTCCTTTCCTTTTTCCTCTTCTTCTTCTCCTCCTCTCCTCTTTTTTTCTTCTTCTTCTTCTTTCCTCAAACTAAACTAAACCTAAAACTAAACCTAAATCTAAAACTAAAACTAAAACTAAATCTAAACTAAACATACACCTAAAACTAATAAAACAGAAAAAAAGGAAAAAACTTAATCTAAACCTAAAATTAAACTAAAACTAAACCTAAAACTAAAACTAAAACTAAAACTAAATCTAAACTAAACATAAACCTAAAACTAAAAAAACAGAAAAAAAGGAAAAAAAAGAGGAGGTAGAGCTCACCTAGGGCAGGGCCGGTGGAGGAGGTGGCCGGT
>NC_057796.1:393097603-393211775 GCF_018294505.1 Triticum aestivum
GGATGTGGTGGCGGGGCGCGTCGGGGAGGAGAGAGAGGGAGAGAACAGAGAGTAACGGGCGGGGGGTACGGGCCGTTAGGTACTCTCCTCTTTGCCGTCCGCCAATCTTTGCGGTCCGCCTTTTTGTCTCTTTGCCGTCTGCTAGCAGACGACAAAGAGGTGGGGCGTTCAGTTTTTTCCAAACGGGCGGGGGGTGGGGGCCACCTCTCTCTTTGCCGTCTGCCAGCGGACGTCAAAGATTCTTTGTCGTCTGCTAGCAGACGACAAAGAGCTCGCAGATGGCAAAGACCTGTTTTGTCATCTGCCATTTCTTTGCCGTCTGCTTTTGGGTAGCTGATGGCAAAGAGCTTTGCCGTCAGCTAGCAGACGACAAAGAGCTGGCAGATGGCAAATTAGCTGATTCCAGTAGTGTTATGCTGAAACTTGTGTTGTTAAATGGTTGTGGGGTACATATTGGGGCAGCAATCAGTACTATCTATCTACTATCTGGTTAATCTCGGGTGTCTACTATGAGTTTCATGTTGGGTGCAAACAAACATTAAAGGAGCCATTATCTGTATTTTTTAACTAAAGCTATTATCTGCCTGCTATCATTTGTTTTGGGTCTATTCACAGTTTGCTACCATCACTCTGGATTTGTGCATGTACTCCTTACATAATCCCACTATGTTTTATTCCTATGCATGTCAGTTATTGTACACAGTGGAACTGAACATGTAGAGTAAAAGAGACGAGCCTTGCGTGGCAATAAAATTTCATGCAGACATCGCTCCATGGTGGGCGCAAAGGCAGCCCCCCTCCACCCATTTCGGATCGTAATCAAGAGGAAGATAACTGTTCTGAGGGGGGATTCAGAAGAAGAAGACCACTCCTATTTACCCCATGAGGTCTTTGCTCTAACTTGGCATGCTGATGTTGGTAAAATCATGCATATGGTGCCTTGCATTGCTTACTGTATACATCAAAGATGTCATCTACTTAGTTTAGACATGCTTTGTGTCAATGCCATCTGTTTAGTTTCTTTATCGTGTATGTGAATCATGCAACGCCATCTTGTTTAGCCAGGCGTCATATATGTGAATTTTGCAATGCCACCCTGGTTAGCCAGTCATCTTATATGTGAATTATACCATGACATCATTTTTTTATTACGTGTTAAATTTGTCAACAATTTTGGTACATTCAATAACTCTTCCTGTGCATCAGCCATTCGACATGGTCATGGAAAAATCTGGAGTGGAAACAAGGTCTTTAGAGCAGACAATGCTATCTGACGAAGCGCATGTCTTGCTGGTTACAGGTAGCTCCTTAGAGGAGGATTCAGAGACAGATGACCAGTCCTATTCCCCCCCGAGGTGCATGCTCTAACTTGGCAAGGTTATGTTTCCCATATCGTGCATATGGTATCTTGCATTGCTATGTCATTTGCTTAGTTTAGACATGATTTGTGTGAATGCCACCTGTTTAGTGTCTAATTACCATATATGCGAATTATGCAATGCCATCTTGTTGCAAGACATTATATATGTGAATCATGCAATGCTATCTTGTTGCAAGGCATTATATATGTGAATTATGCAATGCCATGTTGTTTAGCCAAGGGTCATATATGTGAATTATATCATGCCGTCCTTTTTTTGTATTTCTCATTGCTTTTGTCGACAATGTTTGTATATTCAACTACTCTTCCTGTGCATCAGCCATTTGTATTGGTGATGGAGAAATCTGGAGTGAAAACAAGGTCTTCAGAGCAGACAATGCTACCTGGTGAAGCAGATATCTTGCTGGTTACAGATAGCTCTTCAGAGGAGGATTCAGAGGCAGATGACCAGTCCTATTATCCCCCTGAGGTGTATGCTCAAACTTGGCAGGGTTTTATTACTCATATCATGCATATGTTGTATTGCAATGCTTAGTTTTTACATCATATACACGATATTGAATGCCATCTCCTTAGTTGACACATCATATATGCGATTGCCCTCTGCTCACTTCCTTAGTATATAAATCATATATTTGAATTATATCATGCCATGATGTTTACATAGACAGCATGTATCTGAATTATGGCATGCCAACCCATTTTCTAAAGACATAATATAGTTATATCATCTCATCCTGTTCACACTTCACATAGTCATCATATTTTGAATTATGTCATTCTATCCGTGAATTATATCATGCTATCATGTTTCCATCGACGGCATGTTTGTGATTTATGGCATGCCAACAACTTTAATAGACACATCGTATAGTTATATCATGTCATCTTGTTTACATAGTCATCATATTTTGAAGTATGTCATTCTATCCTGTTTAGTTAGCCATCATACATGTGAAATTGTGTCATGCTATCCTGTTTAATTAGCCATCATATATGTGAAATTATGTCCTGCTATTCTGTTTGGTTAGACAACATAAATGTGAATTATTTCATGCCCTGTTTTCTTCCCTACTATCCATTGCACCTGTCTATCTTACAATGTCTGTACATTCAATTACTTTTCTTGTGTATCAGCCATTTCAATTGGAGGGGGTGATGGCAGTATCCGTGGGAGTAAAAACACGGTCTTCAGAAAAGATCGTGCTACCTGTCGATGGAGATAGAATCACGGTTGTACTTGCCCAAGAACCAGCCCCACCACACACAACCCAGACTAATGCAGATTGTACCCCTACCCAGTGGGACAGAGAACCAGCTACACCCCTTCTAACCCCAACCCCAGCAGATAGTAACCCAGTTCACATTGACACAGCACCGTCTCCACCACAAAGCACCCAAACACGAGCAGTTAGTAAGGCAACTGCAGTGCCCAAAGCACGAGGACCACCACTCCGAACCCCAAGTCAACGCTTAGAGCAGAAGAAGAATTGTTCTCAGGTCAGGTTCCATAGCTATGGTTCATACTACCTTGCTCTTGCATCACTGTATTTACTCATACCAACTAATTTCAAATTTGAAGGATGCAATTGAAACTCCAATGGCGCAACATGTATGTTTTAAACCTGTTTCTTTAACGTGTTTTCTATTGTAACTTGCTCTATGTTGATTTCAGTTTCAATTGAATAAACAGTTATATTCTCATGCCATGCACCTTACAGGTGTTGTTATTGCTGTGTAGTTTCCCACACTTATATTGTGTCTAAGCTGCTTTGTCTTAAATAGATATGATTCGAACGGTATCTATCTTGATTTGGCAACATAAACTAGAATTATATAGACCATACAGTGACCATACTACATAGATATATCTTTGTTTCATGCTATTATCCTGTCCACCTTACTACTGAACTGGTTTATCAAAATGAGTTTCATTTACTACATTATAAACATGTGATGTGTTTGTTTGTTTCTCTTTTAGAATGCGGATAAAATATTTGAGAAGAGTACCCCGTTATGCAATGGTACAGGAAGTAATGCAGATAAGGTTCAAGATATTGAGACATCCCTGTTGGTCTCCAAGAAAGCTGATAAAAACTATATTGAAGACACTGAGACAACCCCAAAGTCCTATCTTGATGTAGTGTTCGAGTTACTGGCTAATACTGCTGGCACCAACTCTTCGAACTCGCTGCCTGAATCAGTTCGGCTTCTTGAGTCTCAACTTCAAGTTGAAAGATATCAATCAGATGTTATGCGACAGGAAGCCGAAGGACTGAGGAAGTCCCTGCAGAATTCAGATGCATACTTTCTGGTGCAACAGTAAGTGCTGGAGGATTTAACGCCAAACAAGAGAAAGTTAATAAGCTTTCTAAGCATCTTGCCAGCATTATGGGTACCCAGGATATTGTTTCTTGAGCTCTTCTGAAGTGGTTTCAGTTCTGGACTTGTTTTGTTGCGGCGTTTATATGCTGCTTTGTTCCCTATATTTGCACTGGTGGCGAACTTTGATGCCCAGTGGATGTAATATGTGCAATAGCCGTGATAGCCTAGCATAAGTTGCTTGCTTGTTTATTTCCTTATTGTCTTGTTTATTTATTTTCTTGTAATCAGTGCAGTTCTTTTTCCGCGGTTTGCTAGTGGCCGTAATAACCTATTTTTTAAAACTAGGCCACATTAACCATGGGCTACATATTTACTGTAATCAACATGGGCCACATACGGGCCGTAGAAACAATGGGCCTTCTAAGGGCCGCAGAAACAATGGTCCTTCTACGGGGCGTAGAAACCATGTGCGTTATACGGGCTGTTGACACAATGGGCCTTCTACGGGCCGTACCATCAATGGGCCTTCTACGGGCCGTATGATCGGTTGGCCAAACATGGGCCAATAACAGACCACATTATGGTCGTACATGGGCTAGAGTTGAAATCGTCCGTCCATGGGACGACCATAACGGGCCGTCGTTAATTGGCCGTATTTGATGACGCTATGAAAACGACCCAACGTATTAACGGGCCACAAACGGGCCGACTGTAACCACGGGCTGAATTTGTCCCACAAGCAGAAAATGATAGTAACGGGCCGAAAGTAAACGAATGTTGGAAATGAGCCCAAGAATAAATGGGCCCTGAGAAGGCCGAAAGATAACATGGGCTGGAAACGGCCCAACGGAATAATGGGTCGTTAATGGGTATAAACTGATACACTGTTCATTACGGGCCAGTTTTACCAAGGGCCGTTAATGGGCCGAGGGTTACTAAGGGCCTCATATGGGCCGAAAGACGTCATGGGCCAGAAGTTAAAATGGGCTGGAATTACATTGGACGGCCCAGATGACGCTACTGGGCCTAATTCGGATAGGCCGTAAACGGGCCCTGGGTTAGGGGGCTGTAAATGGGCTATATGCGAATGGGTCGTTAACAGGCTTGCCGTGGGCCGGCCCGCCACCTTTTGACCAAGTCAAACGGGCCGGCCTTTTCACAGGAATGGGCCTCTGTTGGGCCGTGCCACGTGTCGACATATCATAGGCGCTTTGGGTCCAATGAGTGGATGACATCTGTCACAACGGCGAGCCGACATGTGTTCCCTCTAGCCAATGATGATTTTACATGTGGAAAATCCCTATTGGTCGGGGCTGTTAATGGGTTATCGGATCCAAAATCGGACCCGATAGCTTAACGGCGTTCCGTTACGGTGGATGCCACGTGTCGGTCACCCTTGACGAAAGCACTTCTGTGACGCGCGATTTATCGTAATGGAAGTGGACACTTCCTTCATGATAATTTTGGTAATGTCATGGAACACTTCTACGACAGCACAGGTATGACTATCTTGATTCTGTCATAAAATTGTCATGGATGTACCTGCATGACAGAAAACGTGACCTACTGTGACAAACACGTATCACCACGGAAGTGTTTTTTTTGTAGTGTGAGATGCAGCTCAAATGATCCCTGGTATGTCGATGCAGACGCACAGCTCACCACCCTTGCCTGGGTGGGGAGCAGCGCCAGGTGGGCGGCGGTCGCCGTGTGTTGCTCTTGCTTCCTGAAGCTCCTGAGATACCCTGGTGATGAACTCCTGAGCACCGGACGCTCCTTGCCAAGTGTCCTCCTGAAGGAGATGTGTCGTGAAACATGCCTCCAAGTGGTACCCGAGCGCCTCCCTCGTGACGTTGGCGAGGTCTGAGGCCCTCCAGAAAAGAGCCCCTGAGCCCTGCCCGAGGAGGGCACCGGGCGCGCCTTCCTATGCGCTAGAGGGAGGCGCCTCTGGTGCGGGCGCTGATCCTGATGAGGCGCCACTTGCGGTGCTGCCCTCCTGAGGTCCGGCACGGAGTTGCTTCTTCTTCTTCTTGGGGACGATCTCCGGAGGGTATCGAGCTGCATTGTGGCCGGGGTCTTGTATTGACGCTGCTTGGAAGGCGCGCTCGAGGGAGCACACCGCATCTCTTTCTTCGCAGGGGACACTACTAGGAAATGGCCTACTAGTGGCGCACCAGTTTTGCCTACTAATGGCGCACGACTGGTGCGCCACTGGTACCACGCCACTAGTATTTTTTACTAATGGCGCACCAGTGGTGCGCCATTAGTATCTGGTATATTAATGGCGCACCACTGGTGCGCCATTAGTATAGGCCACGGTGCGCCAATAGTATAGGCCACTGATGCGCCATTAGTATAGGCCACGGTGCGCCATTACTATTTTTGAATTTTGAAGGCGGGAAAATAGTAGTGGCGCACCGTCTAACCCCCACCGTGCGCCATTGCTATTTTGAATTTTGAATTTGGATCTGGATCGCGATTTTTTTTGCCCATTTTTGCTCGTTTTTTTGCACGATATTATTTCAAATTTTGTTCCTGTTTTTGGATCTTGTACGTTCTTTTGCCGTGTTCTTTTGCCGGAGAGGAGTTCGCCGGAGAGGAGGAGGAGGTCACCGGAGAGGCACTCGCCTACATCGCCGGAGAGGAGGAGGAGGTCGCCGGAGAGGAGTTCACCGGAGCATCGAAGAGGAGGAAGGAGAAACCATGAGGGGATGGGAGGAGAGGAGGGAGGAGGAGCTCACCGGAGAGGAGGAGCTCACCGGAGAGGAGGGAGGAGAAACCGTGAGGGGAGGGGAGGAGAGGAGGGAGGAGGAGGTCGCCGGAGAGGAGGAGGGTAGTATGGTGGAGGAGAGAAGGGAAGATAGAGTGGAGAAGAGGAGGAGATGGAGTGCAGGAGAGGTGGAGTGGAGGAGAAGAATGAAGAAGTAAGGAGGAGAAGACCACGCCCAGCCATATATACGGCATAGTAATGGCGCACCGTGGGCAGGTGCGCCATTACTAATTTTTTTTATTTTTTTTATTTATTTTGAATTTTGAAGGCGGGAAGATACTAATGGCGCCCCACGGGCAGGTGCGCCATTACTAACTTTTTTTTATTTTTTTTATTTATTTTGAATTTTGAAGGCGGGAAGATACTAATGGTGCACCACGGGCAGGTGCGCCATTAGTAACTTTTTTTTTATTTTTTGACTTATTTTGAATTTTGAAGGCGGGAAGATAGTAATGGCGCACCATGGGCAGGTGCGCCATTAGTAGGTTTTAATATGTTTGAATATTTTTGCCTCTCCAGATCTTAAAAGCCCCGTATCTTTTTTGCTGTTAGGTTTTTGAGGATTTTGAAAATGTTTAACGGGGTTCCCCCGGCTAAATTCGGATGTAACTTTTCGAGTACATGATTTTTCATATAAAAAACTTTTTCATCCGAGTTCGTATGCAAAAGTTATGCCCATTTTACAAATTCTCGAGAGATTTTGCAAATAAAGTCGAAATTCATGTTTGTAAATTTTCACAACAACTAGACCAGATATCACATGGGAAACTTATTTTATTTTATTTTTTTGACATTTCCATCATTTTTTTATTTTTTAAACTGAAAAGGCGGTCCAGGGGGGGTGGTGGGTGCATTCGGTGGAAGTGGTGGCCAAGTTACTAATGGCGCACCGTAGGAGTGGTGCGCCATTACTAGTTGAACTACTAATGGCGCACCATCCCACGGTGCGCCATTAGTAGTTTTGAACAAATTAAAAAAATTACTAATGGCGCACCGTGGATGTGGTGCACCATTAGTATTTGCATAGTAATGGCGCACCAACACATGGTGCGCCATTAGTATTTACTAATGGCGCACCACATGTACAGTGCGCCATTAGTGACCATATTGGCTATAGCTGTTTTTGTAGTAGTGGGACTGTGATGATCCCGCCGCTTCCTGGCATCTTGAGGACATTGCAGCCATGGTGCGTCATGGCCATGAACATGGCCAGGGCCGGATACCCGAGGATGGCATTGTATGGCAGACGGATGTGGGAGACGTCGAAGTCGATGAGCTCGGTGCGATAGTTGTTGCGCTGTCCGAAGGTGACTAGGAGGGGGACCTGACCGTTCGGCGTGGTGGAGCCGTCGGTCACTCCTGAGAAAGGCTTGGTGGGCTGAAGCTTATCATACGGCACTTGGAGGCTGTCGAACATCTCGACGGACAGGACGTTGAGCCCTGCGCCGCCGTTGATGAGGGTCTTGGTGACTTGCTCCTTGCTGATGACGGTTGAACAAAGCATAGGGAGGACGCCGGCAGTAGCCGCGCACTTGAGCTGGTCCGCTGAGCTGAATGTGATGGCGCACTGGGACCACCTGAGCGGGCACGTGGCCTCGAGCTTAGGGAGGACTGCATTCACCTCGCGAGCAAACTGCTTGAAGATACGTTGTGAGGCTTGGGCTTGAGCTCCACCCAAGATGCAGGCGATGGCATGCGGCTCCTGGAAGCCCCCAGCCCCCTCGTCTTGGTGGTGGTCGTCATTCCTTCTTGGCGGTGGCAGTAGTGGAGGAAGACCGGCATTGCCCTGAGGACGATCCTCATGAGGCTGATCCCTCCAGGCGCCCTCGCGAGGCTGATCCTGCCAGTGGTCCTCACGAGGCCAGTCGCGCCACTCCTGGTGCAGGCCACGGTAATCCCAGCGTCCACCACCACGTCCTCCTCCTCGGCCGTAGCCCCGGTCGTTGCGCTCGGGGCGTCGACCGAAGCGTCCTTCTCGAATGGCTCTGAGCTCTTGACAGTCACTGGTGTTGTGGCTATGCAGGTTATGGAAGGCGCAGAACAGTCGGCTACTCTTGGATGACTCGGGGTGGTCCCTGCCGCGCTTTGTGTCCGGCTCCGCTGAGAGCACGGCTGCTCCCTTGCGCTTCACGTCTTTGGCCTTGGCTTTCTTCTCCGCCGGGTCCGCAGCCGAGAGCTCGAGGAGGGAGAGGCGCCCCTCCTCAGCTCTTGCGCACTTGGTCGCCAGGTTGAACAGCTCCATAAATGTGCACAGCTCCTCATGGATGGCGAGCTCCTCCTTCATCTTGACGTCGCGGACGCCATCCGAAAACGTAGAGATGATGGCCTCGTCCGTCACCTTGGGGATCTTGAGGCGAACGTTGTTGAAGCGCTGGATGTACTTCTAGAGGGTCTCTCCTGGTTGTTGCTTGACGCGGCAGAGGTCACCCACAGCCGGTGGGTGGTTGCGAGTGCCCTAGAAGTTGGCGACGAAATGGTCGCGCGTCTCGTCCCAGGAGGAGATCGAGCCTGGAGGAAGATTCAGGAGCCAGGAGCGGGCACCATCCTTGAGAGCCATGGGAAACCAGTTCGCCATGACTTTCTCGTCGCTGTTGGCTGCCTTGATGGTCAGCTCGTAGAGCTGCAGGAACTCCGCGGGGTCGGGGGTGCCGTCGTAGCGAGGTGGCAGATCCGGCTTGAACTTGCCCGACCAAGCGACGCTACGCGGCTCAGGGGTGAAGGCGAGGAAGCCTGCCATGGTCACCGGGACTCTGCGCTGGTGAAGAACTTGACCTTGATGGGGTCTGCGCACCGCCGCCGTGGGCGGCACGCGGTTTTGTTGGGGTGGCGCAGGGAGCGCGGGGGCATTTCTCGTGGCCGAGGGACTTCTTGGCAGCTTCTTTCTTCCTGCGCGGGCGCCGGACGCGGCAAGTCGTGCTGTGGGGCCGTGCGCCTGGGCGCCAAGACTCCGTCTTGCCGCAGAGTTGGTGGAGGCACTTCGCGGGTCACGCCGCCCGCGGCTAGCAGAGGGCGACGTGGTGAGAGGGACAGTGCAGGGGAGCCCCCTGCGGCGCTGACAAGCTCGGCGATGTGGTCGAGCCAGTCCTCGTAGACGTTGTCGATTGGGCGGTAGCGCAGGAGCTCGCGCGCCATGCACAGAGAAGCCTACACGTCCATAGGAGCGCGACGAGCATGGGATGAGGAACCGGCCGGGGTCAGCGATGGAGTGGCAGTGCGGCCGTCCCGCCGCACCGAGGGATGCAGCGAGGATGCTTGCCGCTCGTTCCCCGCCGGGCCGGTGGCGGCAGGCGACGGAGAACGATGGGGCAGCCCGCCGATGGGAGCCGTCTGAGCAACGCAGGCGGCGAGGGCAGCTTGGCGCTCAGCACGAGCGCGGCGAGCGTCCGACATGGAGACGATGGAGCAACAAGACGCGGAGCAACGGAAGGGAAGCTTTGGCACACCCCTACCTGGCGCGCCAAATGTCGGATCACTGGTTCCGGCAAAACCCTCAAGGTTCGAACACTGGGGTGCGCGCGAGATCTCCCCCTACCGATCCATGTCCTAACTCAGCTAAGATCCTACGAACTAACTCGACGAACTCGCAACACAAAGGACACAACATTTATACTGGTTCGGGCCACCATTGTGGTGTAATACCCTACTCAAGTGTGGTGGTGGTGGATTGCCTCTCGGGCTGAGGATGAATAGTACAGGGGGAAGAACAGCCTCCCGAGGAGAGGTGTTCTTGTGCTTGGTGGATGTGATTGTGGGGATGAACTAGTTCTAGTCTAAGATGAGGTCACCCCCCGCTACGGTGGTGGCTAGTCCTCTTTATAGTGGCCTTGGTCCTCTTCCCAAATATTGAGCGAGAAGGGATCCCACAACGGCCAATTTGAAGGGGGACAACTAGTACAAGCTATCCTGACAAAAGCAGTCTTCGCCTGCCAAAGGCTCTGGTGGTGACGCCGTCTTGGGCTCCACGGTGACCTCCGTCTTGCCGTCCTTCTGGTCTTGGTCTTGTTGCACTGATATGGAAACCTTTGCTTGATGCCTCGGTACTCCGCGCCTGCGCCTGCTTCCTTAGCATCGAAGAGGAAACAAGGACACTGTGCGCGCTGGCGCCCGCCTGGCGCCCGCCTGGCGCCCGTCTGGCCTTGGTCGTCATGGCTCACGTCACTGGAACCTCGCGAGGTTTGCCTGGCCTTGAACTCTCCGCCCCTCGCGAGCCAGCCTGGTGAGGCCGCTCCTGAGGAGGTCTTGGGTCGCCCGCCTCGCGAGGCTTGGCTCCTCGCGAGGGTCTTGAGTCTTTGCTGGTGAAGATGGGCCATACGGGCCCGCTCGTAGAGCCACGCCGTGGGCCGCAGGAAGGCAAGTCTGGGGACCCCCGTTCCCAGGACGCCGACAGTAGAATATGTATTGAGTATACCCAAATTCTATTGGTGTCACATGCATAACAATACAAAATTGTACCCATAGAAAATGAAAATCAAATTGCAGAACTGAACCAAACAGTTAATGGACAGCAGACCAAATGAACCAAAATAGTTAACTGAGCATGACATTGCAGAATAGAAACATGTTCTAGAAGATAAGAAGTTAACAAAACAAAGAATGCTTGAGAACAGTACTATGAAATGTAGCAATTGTTGGACCAAAGTGTTAACAGAACATTACATTTCAGAGGACCAAACTTTTAACTGAACATCAGATTGCATATTAACATTACAGAGGACAAATCACTAGAAGGCACTGGCGGTGGCCTCGAGAAAACAACACGAACTATATTTTAAAGTAGACAACCGCGTGGCGGTGTCAACGGTGGCCTCGAAGACGAGGTGCTCCTCCAAGATCTGGCGGTCGACACGCGTGGCAGCCATAGCGACCTCGTGCGTGCATGCGGCCGCATGCTACTGAGCTCCACATTATACTACGTGCAAAATGGCTATGTGCGGCGCTTAATTGGAGGGCAGTGATTTCGGTGGAATGTGTCGCGCCGTCGGTCGGGGCATGTGGGATGGGAATGGAGGAGGATGGTATGGATGGGTATGGATTACCTGACCATATCGACGAGGCCGTGCGGTAAGAAGAAGGGTCGGCAGCGAGGAGGCCGCGCAACAAGAAGAAGGGTTGATGGCGAGGAGGCGGCGCTACAAGAAGAAGGGTCGCCGGCGAGGAGGCGGCACTACAAGAAGAAGGGTAGCCGGCGAGGAGGCGGCACTGCAAGAAGAAGGGTCGCCAGTGAGGAGGCAGAGCTGCCAGTAAGCAGCAGTGAAGGTTTGAACTTGGAAAGCAAGGAGGAATAGTGGAAATGTGGCTTTTGGTGGGAGGGAGGGGGCGGGGAGATAGATATTTCCGTGGTGGCAAATAAATTTCGCTCTGTGTCGCGAGAAACTGGTGCTTAAGTGTGGTTCAAGCGGGGGCGTTGGACTGTAGACGATGAAGCTTCCTGCGTAATCTAGACAAGACGGTGCGCCAAGATATTTTATATCGCATCCCACACGATTCTTTCTAGTAAACTGTTTGTGGTATACCTGATTTTTTCATTATGTTTTGAAAGACAAAATGGTGTTACTAAGGGAAAGGGTGGTGTTTGAATTGCTAGATCATTTATGTATAGTGAACATGCAACTAGTACATGAGTTTCGTGTTTAAATTTGGAATTATTCCGGGTTTGTTTGGCATTTTTATGCATTAGTTGAGTTTTTGGGCATGTAATGTGCATAATTCAAATTTGAACTACAAGCACATGCTCCAATGCACCAAAGTTTGTTGAAAAATCACATGTGTGTCTTTGGGTGAATTTCTAGGTCCAATGCAAGAAATGGGAATGAAATTCAAACATGTGGGCGTCGTGGCTCGGCCGGAAAGATTGAGAAACTTGGTTTTTTAATTCTTGTAAATGCAAAACACGCCTGAAAATCATGAAACTTGGCATGGTGACATGACATGGCACCAACATGGTGCTATAATTTTTTGGCCGAATTGGGAGAAGCTTTGGTGTAAGCTTCTTGCAAACCGGAGCTTCCCTCAAGAAGGCTCGTGGTTCCGAGTGGGAACATGTCACCTCCGTGTGCAAAACGACATACGTACACTGCCTTCGCCTTAATTTTTTTACATAGGCAGATTAGACCAAATAGAAGTGTCGTGCTAAATTTTGCAATTATTCCGGGTTCGCTTGGCCTTTTTTATACATTATTTGAGTTTTTGTGCATTTAATGTGCATAATTCAAATACGAACTACAAGCACATGCTCCAGTGCACCAAAGTTGGTTGAAAAATCACATGTGTGTCCTTTGGTGAATTTCTAGGTCCCATGCAAGAAATGAGAATGAAATTCAAACATCTGGGCATCGTGGCTCGGCCAGAAAGATTGAGAAACATAGTTTTTTAATTCCTGTAAATCCAGAACACACTTGAAAATCATGAATCTTGGCATGGTGTCATGACATGGCACCAACATGTTGTGGTAATTTTTTGGCCAAATTGGGACAAGCTTTCGTGTAAGGTTCTTGCAAACCGGAGCTTCCCACAAGAAGGCTCGTGGTTCCGAGAGGGAACGTGTCACCTTCGTGTGTGAAACGACATACGTACACTGCGTTCTCCTGCCTTAATTTTTTACACAGGCAGATTAGACCAAATAGAAGTATCATGCTAAATTTTGGAATTACTCCGGGTTCATTTGGCCTTTTTTATACATTAATTGAGTTTCTGGACATTTAATGTGCATAATAAAAATTTGAACTACAAGCACATGCTCCAGTGGACCAAAGTTGGTGGAAAAATCACATGTGTGTCCTTGGGTGAATTTCTAGGTCCCATGCAAGAAATGGGAATGAAATTCAAACATCTGGGCATCATGGCTCGGCCGGAAAGATTGAGAAACTTGATTTTTTTAATTCTTGTAAATCCAAAACACCCCTGAAAATCATGAAACTTGGCATGGTGTCATGACATGGCACGAACATGTTGCGGTAACTTTTTTGGCCGAATTGGGACAAGCTTTGGTGTAAGCTTCTTGCAAACCGGAGCCTCCCTCAAGAAGCTCGTGGTTCCGAGAGGGAACATGTCACCTCCGTGTGCGAAACGACATACGTATACTGCCTTCTCCCGCCTTAATTTTTTACACAGGGAGATTAGACCAAAAATAAGTATCATGCTAAATTTTGGAATTATTCCGGGTTCGTTTGGCCTTTTTATACTTTACTTGAGTTTCTGCGCATTTAATGTGCATAATTCAAATATGAACTACAAGCACATGCTCCAGTGCACCAAAGTTGGTTGAAAAATCACATGTGTGTCCTTGGGTGAATTTCTAAGTACCATGCATGAAATGGAAATGAAATTCAAACATCTGGGCGTCGTGGCTCGACCGAAAAGATTGAGAAACATGGTTTTTTAATTCTTGTAAATCCAAAACACGACTGAAAATCATGAAACTTGGCATGGTATCATGACATGGCACCAACTTGCTACGGTATTTTTTTGGCTGAATTGGGACAAGCTTTGGTGTAAGCTTCTTGCAAACCGGAGCTCCCTCAAGGAGGCTCGTGGTTCCGAGAGGGAAAGTGTCACCTCCGTGTGTGAAACGACATACGTACACTGCCTTCTCCCCATTAACTTTTTTACACAGGAAGATTAGAACAAATAGAAGTATCGTGCTAATTTTTGGAATTATTCCGGGTTCATTTGGCCTTTTTATACATTAATTGTGTTTCTGTACATTTAATGTGCATAATTCAAATTTGAACTACAAGCACATGCTCCAGTGCACCAAAGTTGGTTGAAAAATCACATGTGTGTCCTTTGGTGAATTTCTAGGTCCCATGCAAGAAATGAGAATGAAATTCAAACATCTGGGCGTCGTGGCTCGGCCAGAAAGATTGAGAAACATAGTTTTTTAATTCCTGTAAATCCAGAACACACTTGAAAATCATGAATCTTGGCATGGTGTCATGACATGGCACCAACATGTTGTGATAATTTTTTGGCCAAATTGGGACAAGCTTTCGTGTAAGCTTCTTGCAAACCGGAGCTTCCCTCAAGAAGGCTCGTGGTTCCGAGAGGGAACGTGTCACCTTCGTGTGTGAAACGACATACGTACACTGCCTTTTCCTGCCTTAATTTTTTACACAGGCAGATTAGACCAAATAGAAGTATCATGCTAAATTTTGGAATTACTCCGGGTTCATTTGGCCTTTTTTATACATTAATTGAGTTTCTGCACATTTAATGTGCATAATAAAAATTTGAACTACAAGCACATGCTCCAGTGGACCAAAGTTGGTGGAAAAATCACATGTGTGTCCTTGGGTGAATTTCTAGGTCCCATGCAAGAAATGCGAATGAAATTCAAACATCTGGGCATCATGGCTCGGCCGGAAAGGTTGAGAAACTTGATTTTTTTAATTCATGTAAATCCAAAACACCCCTGAAAATCATGAAACTTGGCATGGTGTCATGACATGGCACGAACATGTTGCGGTAATTTTTTTGGCCGAATTGGGACAAGCTTTGGTGTAAGCTTCTTGCAAACCGGAGCCTCCCTCAAGAAGCACGTGGTTCCGAGAGGGAACATGTCACCTCCAAACGACATACGTATACTGCCTTCTCCCGCCTTAACTTTTTACAGAGGGAGATTAGACCAAAAATAAGTATCATGCTAAATTTTGGAATTATTCCGGGTTCGTTTGGCCTTTTTATACTTTACTTGAGTTTCTGCGCATTTAATGTGCATAATTCAAATATGAACTACAAGCACATGCTCCAGTGCACCAAAGTTGGTTGAAAAATCACATGTGTGTCCTTGGGTGAATTTCTAAGTCCCATGCATGAAATGGAAATGAAATTCAAACATCTGGGCGTCGTGGCTCGACCGAAAAGATTGAGAAACATGGTTTTTTTAATTCTTGTAAATCCAAAACACGACTGAAAATCATGAAACTTGGCATGGTATCATGACATGGCACCAACTTGCTACGGTATTTTTTTTGGCCGAATTGGGACAAGCTTTGGTGTAAGCTTCTTGCAAACCGAAGCTCCCTCAAGAAGGCTCGTGGTTCTGAGAGGGAAAGTGTCACCTCCGTGTGTGAAACGACATACGTACACTGCCTTCTCCCCATTAACTTTTTTACACAGGAAGATTAGAACAAATAGAAGTATCATGCTAAATTTTGGAATTATTCCAGGTTCATTTGGCCTTTTTATACATTAATTGAGTTTATGTACATTTAATGTGCATAATTCAAATTTGAACTACAAGCACATGCTCCAGTGCACCAAAGTTGGTTGAAAAATCACATGTGTGTCCTTTGGTGAATTTCTAGGTCCCATGCAAGAAATGATAATGAAATTCAAACATCTGGGCGTCGTGGCTCGGCCAGAAAGATTGAGAAACATAGTTTTTTAATTCCTGTAAATCGAGAACACGATTGAAAATCATGAAACTTGGCATGGTGTCATGACATGGCACCAACATGCTGTGGTAATTTTTTTGGCCGAATTGGGAAAAGCTTTGGTGTAAGCTTCTTGTAAACCGGAGCTTCCCTCAAGAAGGCTCGTGGTTCCGAGAGGGAACGTGTCACCTTCGTGTGTGAAACGACATACGTACACTGCCTTCTCCTGCCTTAATTTTTTACACAGGCAGATTAGACCAAATAGAAGTATCATGCTAAATTTTGGAATTATTCCGGGTTCATTTGGCCTTTTTTATACATTAATTGAGTTTCTGCACATTTAATGTGCATAATAAAAATTTGAACTACAAGCACATGCTCCAGTGGACCAAAGTTGGTGGAAAAATCACATGTGTATCCTTGGGTGAATTTCTAGGTCCCATGCAAGAAATGGGAATGAAATTCAAACATCTGGGCATCGTGGCTCGGCCGGAAAGATTGAGAAACTTGGTTTTTTAATTCCTATAAATCCAAAACACGCCTGAAAATCATGAAACTTGGCATGGTGTCATGACATGGCACCAACATGCTGTGGTAATTTTTCTGTACGATTTGCGAAGGCGCACACATTAATAATCGACAAAGTCATTTTGGAACAAGTGCTGTCACGTTACAAATCGGAAACACAAGTATTATTGAAACCATGGGCGTTCTACTTACCAATTACGTGCCGCCACGCGTCCCCCTTTTTTTATTGGCTAGGAGGTGCCGTGTCGGGTAGCTATTTGAGTACGGGAGGCGTGCGATCAGACCCCTGCATGTGCTCATCGGGAGGAGAGCCGTTTGACCTCTACCCGCCACGCACCTCCCTCCCAACGTCTCCATTAATGGCGCCCAAGCCCCTATTCTACGGCGTGCCTATATGTCTCACTGGACTAAGATTTCAGAGAGAAAAATGAAAATCTGAAAAGAAAGTATTGCACGGTTCTTGATGTAAGATCCAACGGACCTATATAGCATCGACTACGACTTATAGCAAGCATGATGAATATAAGGACGATGACACTGGATAATAATTGTCTTAAATATTTAGGAACATAATTAAAAATCCCCGCAAAAAGGAACATAATTTAAAAAAGCCACATGCGACAAGACCCAAAATACAAAAGGCAAAAGAGAAGGAATACAACGATCTGGCTCTTGTTGATCTCCAATTTCTTCATGCATTGCTGCAGGCCGCGGGAACTAGTCTCCGCGGCGAGCGGCGATGAGCTCTTTCTTGTCCTCAAGATTCTGCTTGAGAGCATCCACCGATTCCTCCACCAGCCTTCTCCGCTTGATGCACGGCATGGCATTCTTGTCCATAAGTTTCTCGACGATGACACCGGTCCTCTTCAACAAGGCAGTGGTCTCCTCCTGCTGCTCCGCACTTCCGACGATCTTCGCCCTCAGCAGGCCGCGCTCGGCCCGGAGCTTCGCATTGCTCTCATTTAGTTGCCAGATGACGCCGACAAAAGAGGCTTTCATGTTGTCCTGCAACCTCACCCAGCAGGATATCTGATCCATCTGGCTATGGATGATCACATGCATGCGCCTATAAGAGTCCTCGCCTACCCGCCAGACATTTTCCCAGGCTGCCATGGCGCGGGAAGACATCTCTGCTGCATTCGCGGCGCGGCGGGACATCTCTTCTGCTTCCACGACGCAGCCGAACTAGTCTGCCGCATCGATGATTCGGCGAGACCTGCTTGCTGCTTCGGCGGCGCGGCGGGACCTCTCTACTGCTACGGCCGCACGGCGGGACATGCCGGCTGCGTTCGTGGCGAGGCGGGACATCTGTCGTGCTTCCGCTTCCATTCTCACATCTCCCTGGTGGCAATCTCTCGACCCAGAACTCACGCTGGCCCTGGCTGACGCAAGGGAACGATGATGAATGACTTGTTTGTTTTTGTGGATGAGGAGTTGAGGAGGAATGTGTAGTCATCTTGGAGTAGTAGTATTTATAACCGAGTACTAATACGCTCCTAAGTGGGAAATTGTTTAGGTTTTGATCGGTATGAACAGGTTTGCAATTTGGAATGTGACAGGATGCATGCTCAAATTTACCGACGGTTATAAGTGCGACACTATTCCCGGAAGGCGTAACGTGGGCACGTATGCCTTCTCGGCCGCGTACGTGGCGTTTGCACCATAGGGTGCACCGCAATAGGCAATGTTAGCACACGTCTTGTTCCAACAACCGTGCGTGCTCGTTATTACCATCGCGCACGCTTCTTTTAATTAGAATGTGTGTGCCCGTCTAGCGCACACACGTTGATCTATCTAACTGTTTTAGTTTGTTGTGGCTAATAGCAAACTGTTCATCTGTGTGAAGTGTATGCCATCCATCGTAGACACTTTGATCTGGCTGACCCGTTTCTGTTATGTTGCCTAATCGCAAATAGTTAATCCTTCTAAAGCATATGCCCTCAATCGCACACACCTTTATCTAGCTCCCCGTTTCTATTGTTCCTCCTCATCACAAACAGTTCATCTGAGTGAACCGAATGCTCTATATCGCACACGCCTTCATCTGGCTACCCGTTTCTTTTGTTCCGCCTCATCGCAAATAGTTCATTGAACTGAACCGTATGCCTTGCATCGCACACGCAACTAAAATTTGAACCGTGTTTGATGGCTCTACCATTGGAAACGTTTTGCACCTTTTTTGACGGTTCTTTTACACCACCGTTTGCGATTATTGCATCGCACACAGTTTCATCGAAGGGTCTGTAATCGTAGTGTCGCGTTAGCAGCATCCTGTAGTAGTGGGCCCTCCATTTGGAAGGAGCACCTTTATCCACTGCCTTGCTAATTTCCTTCCGCTTTATGGATTTTTAATTGTCAAGTAAAACCGATAAGAAAAAGCAATAAAATTCACTCTTCAGAACTCATTCGTGCATGATACTGAGAATCATTACTTTGATGTAAGGCAAACACATGATACCAGGATGGAATATGTACGAAAAATAGGACAACATGACATATTCACAACTATTTGTGTAAACTAAGCAGAAGCCATTTCAACAAATAAGAAGCAATGCAAGATAGAGACCACATGAAAGATGCAACCAACATGGCTCTTCCAGGTTAAAAGCATCCCATCATAAATGGCGTTTCAACAAATTAGAAGCAGCGCATGCTATAAATCATTTGAAAGATGCAACTAATATCACACTGCATATACTAAAGGTGTCTCGTCATATTGATTGATGCGGGATACAAAAAAACAATAGTTTTATGTAAGGACATGCTTAATAGACAGATGTACTATGTACTAAAAACAGGAAGGCATGCCACATTAATAGGTATAATGTATAAACTAAGCAGAATAGCACATGCAATTTAACCAGATTGGAAGAATTACAATCTAGACACCATATGCAACATGCAACCACATATCACGCTGCCAAGTTAGAGCAAGCAACTATGATACTGGTGTAGGGGAACTACGGTCATCAACTACAAAGCTACGTTCACTATCTTCATCTAGCCTTGCTGTTTCTTGAGAATCATGTGGGGAGGCTGACACAACATTCTTTAAAAGAGCATATTTTCTCACAGTAACCCACCGACGTGACTGTCTCGTCATAAGTGATTGATGAGGGATACACAAGAACATTAGTTTGATGTAAGAACATGGTTAATAGACAGATGTACTAGTATGTACCAAAAACAGGAAGGCATGTCATATTCAAAGTTATAATGTGTAAGCTAAGCAGATGCAATTTAAACAAATTGGAAGGAATAAGAGCTAGACACTATATGCAACATGCAACCAAATATGACACCGCGAAGTTAAAGAAAGCACCTATGATGGTGGTTCATGGCGAGCGAGATCATCAACTCCGGAGCTACGTTTACCGTCTCCATCTGTTGAACATGCAACTTTTATAGCACTGAAACGTGTCTTCCCTGCCAACGAAGAAAACATGAGCGACTTCTCTCTTTTATTTCGTGCTTCTGTCAAGGCAGAGTCTGAAATACCCATGCATAAAAAAATAATAGTGAGAGTATGGGTGAAGTGTCTGCAGAACTAGTGCACTGTAAAAGTACAACATGTAGTCCTATCAAAATAACAGTCGATTGAAAATAAATAGGTCATTCAATTTTTTATGAACCGTCCGATCTACAAGGAACGGGTAGATGGACTTCGTCTACCTCCCGCCAGTCACTGTTGATGATCTTTCTCGAACCCCCAGGGACCACCGGCCCAGACCTTTGCCTCCACTGCCCCGCCCTCCCCTCAACCTCACACCACCGCCGTGCTCGGCAGCGCCCCCCGGCCATCCCATTTAAGCCCGGCCGACCTCCAGATCGGGCGCCAACAGCTCCTAGGCCCCACACACCCCTAAGATAAACACCGAGGCGCTGCTTCCCCGACATAATAGGCGGACTAGCGCCTGTTACGCTGGGGAATGTTTCCTTTAATTGGGAATCAAATGACCAGGAATTGAAATTCAGGGTGGCGACGGACGTCTTGCTAAGGTGAAATAGTATATGAGGAGAAACCTTGTGTATCACGAGTTACTAGGAACATCCACTGGTACAGCGAGGTGCATTACAAATGGTTTTTAACCCCTTTCCGCGATGGCATTTGGAACCGTCACCAAGTGAGTGTGGGCGATAGGGGGGTCCTTCCCACACGACCTAGAAACCGTCGGGGATATGCCCACCTGGCAAACACGCTCGGCAAAATGAGGTCGTGTGCGACTAGCGAGCAATCAAATACGGTTATACGTATAGTAGTGCTAAAAATACAATAATTCAGGGGAAATCATTTCCGGTCATAAGTACATCCCACACAGTCAGTCCCCGCTAAAAGTTTCCGTTTGTATATACATCCCACAGAGTCGCTCCAAGGAAAACGTTTCCGTTGGTAGGTACATCACACACAATTTTCCCCGTTAAATCGTTTGTGATAGCATTGCCATTGCACACAATATTAACAATTTTATCGTTTGCGTTATTGAATGCATCAAACACCGTGCGTAGAAGAAACTGTGTGGCAAAGGCTGTCCATCACACACAGTTTTTATGTGGTAAATGTTTGCGCAAGGTGGCCTAACGCAAACAGTTTTCAAGAGAATGTTGTGTGTGATTGTTCATTGATCCAACACGGTTTATTCCTAGAAGCTGTGTGCATTACCTGAGGTCATCGCCCACGGTGTTTTCTCAATAACTGTTTACAATAGAAAAAGCCAATTAGTAGGATAATTGGCCATTAGCAGGCTAATTTCCCTATTATTAATAATCTATTTATTAATCTAATTGACAGTCATATTGAGCAAATAATATATTTCTTTTCCATATTAAGGAAGCAGGATTTCATAATTGAAATACGTCAGAGTACAACATGATATAGCTACAGCACTCAGCTACCCCATTACACAACTACACCAGCACCAAGTTTCACATGCAACATCTAGAACCTTTCGAAATTAGCATCATAGACGGTACATAGACAGATGCATCTCATCTGGAAAACTGCTGAAGCGGAAGGCGAATATTGAGCCTTCTTTGATGTTGAAGGTCTTTGCAACTTTAGGCCAGTGCCTGTGGATGATTGACCGTCCATCCTTCGTCCTCTTCAGGAACACTTCAATATTGAAGCATGGGTGTTGTACGAAAACCTCCCTCGCCTCCTGACCATAGAGGTGTTTGAGAGGTAATCATCAGTGAACTGCTTTGGAAAGGCCTGAAAACAAGGATGTGCATAAATATCTTCTCTATATTGGAAATGGGGCAAAGGAATAAAAAAGGCAAGGTATAATAGTTAGTACCATCTTGTAGTTAACTGATGTCTTCTTCATTGTGCAGACAAAGATCTTGTTGTTTTTTGTCGCTAATTTCATTATCCTAACAATCTTTCTGAGTTTCTTGACTTGATTGATATTGATGGACAACTCATTTCCCCATATGCAAAAAGGGTCGAACAGTGGCTCAAAACCACTGACAGCAGGACCTACATGTGCCAGACCAAATTGTTAAAAACCTAAATATTAGAATGGTTCCTGCAATTGCACAATAATGTGTTATTAGACAACATACCATAAACGTGCTAACCTCGATTGTAAACCTCAGTGCTTCCCATTGTTTCCCTGCAACATATATAAGGAAGTTAGTCATCAGGTTAAGTAAAGGTTCGCCTGCTATGAGTAAAATATGTTGATGAAAAATAAGCACATTGCAGATTCATCAGATTAATTCAAGCCACATGGAAAACACATTTATCTAAACCAAGCATGATTAAGAACTAGGAAATATAGCACTTGTATATGTTTCTCATGTATTAAGTGCAGCCAAATTTGATTTATTCCTCACGTGCACAACAATACAAAATCAAATCTGTGTCCTCGGGTGCATGCTTAGGTCACATGCAAGAAATGAGAATGAATTTCAAACACCCTGCCACCGTCGCTCAGCCGCAAACGTTGAGATACCTGGTTTTTAAGTTCTAGTAAATCCAAAACTCGTTTGAAATTCATGAAACTTGGCGTGTTATCATGGAGCGGCCTCAACATGTTGTGGTAAATTTTTTGTCCCATTTGGGGCAGGTTTGGGTATAAGCTTCTCACAAACCAGAGCTTCTCACAACAAGCCTGATGGTTTCGGTAGGGAACGTGCCACCTTTGCGTACGAAACGATATCCATTGCCTCTTATTGCTTTCAAAAAGATTCTAGTGTCGACATAGAACAACAGGTGTGTTGTGTTAAATTTTTGAATTTTGGGGGGTTAATTTGGACATTTTTATACATTAACTGGGTTTTCTAGGCCTTTTATGTGCATAATTCAAATTTCAACTACATGCACCAGCTCAAGTGAATATAAATTGGTTGAAAAATAAAATCGGTGTCCTTGGGTGCAAGCTTAGGTCCCATGCATGAAATGGGAATGAGTTTCAAACACCCTGCCACCGTCACTCGGCCGCAAACATTGAGATACCTAGTTTTTAAATTCTAGTAAATCCAAAACTCGTCTGAAATTCATGAAACTTGGCATGCTATCATGGAGTAGCATCAACATGCCGTGGTAAATTTTTTATCCCATTTGGGGCAGGTTTGGGCATAAGCTTCTCACAAACCAGAGCTTCTCACAACAAGCCAGATGGTTTCGGTAGGGAACGTGCCACCTTTGGGGACAAAATGATATCCGTTGCCTCTTATTGCTTTAAAATTTTTTCTAGTGTCAACATAGAACAACAGGACTGTTGTGTTAACTTTTGGAGTTTTTCGGGGTTTGTTTAATATTTTTATATATTAACTGGGTTTTCTAGGCATTTTATGTGTACAATTCGAATTTGAACTACATGCACATGCTCCAGTGCATATAAATTGGTTGAAAAATCAAATCTATGTCGTTGGGTGCATGCTTAGGTCCGCAAGAAATGGGAATGAATTTCAAACACCCTGCCACCATCCTCGGCCGCAAACATTGAGATACCTTGTTTTTAAATTCTAGTAAATCCAAAACTCGTCTAAAATCCATGAAACGTGGCATGCTATCATGGAGCGGCATCAACAAAAGGTGGTAATTTTTTCCCATTTGGGGCAGGTTTGGGCATAAGCTTCTCACAAACCAGAGCTTCTCACAACAAGCCTGATAGTTTTGGTAGGGAACGGGCCACCTTTGGGGATGAAATGATATCTGTTGCCTCTTATTACTTTCAAATTTTTTCTAGTGTCAACATAGAACAACAGGAGTGTTGTGTTATGTTTTGGAATTTTTCGGGGTTCGTTTGGATATTTTCATACATTAACTTGGTTACATAGGCATTTCATGTGTATAATTCAAATTTGAACTACATGCACATGCTCCAGTGCATATAAATTGGTTGAAAAATCAAATCTGTGTCGCTGGGTGCATGCTTATGTCCAATGCAAGAAATTGGAATGAATTTCAAACACCCTGCCACCGTCACTCGGCCGCAAACATTGAGATACCTTGTTTTTAAATTCTAGTAAATCCAAAACTCATCTAAAATCCATGAAACTTGGCATGCTATCATGGAGCGGCATCAACATGCCGTGGTAAAATATTTGTCCCATTTGGGGCAGGTTTGGGCATAAGCTTCTCACAAACGAGAGCTTCTCACAACAAGCCTGATGGTTTCGGTAGGGAACGTGCCACCTTTGGGGACGAAATGATATCCATTGCCTCTTATTGCTTTCAGAAAATTTCTAGTGTCAACATAGAACAATAAGACTGTTGTGTTAAATTTTGGAAATTTTAGGGGTTCGTTTGGACATTTTTCTAGATTAACTGGGTTTTCTAGGCATTTTATGTGCATAAGTCAAATTGAACTACATGCACATGCTCCAGTGCATATGAATTGGTAGAAAAATCAAATCTATGTCATTGGGTGCATGCTTAGGTCCCATGCAAGAAATGGAAATGAATTTCAAACACCCTGCCACTGTCACTCGACCGCAAACATTGAGATACCTTGTTTTTAAATTCTAGTAAATCCCAAACTCGTCTAAAATCCATGAAACTTGGCATGCTATCATGGAGCAGCATCAACATGCTGTGGTAATTTTTTTTGTCCCAGTTGGGGCAAGTTTCGGCATAAGCTTCTCACAAACCAGAGCTTCTCACAACAAGCCTTATGTTTTCGGTAGGGAACGTTTTACCTTTTGTCAGGACCGGATTTTCAGGGTATCAATTTCCCAAAAATGGTCCTTGTGCTCACCAACCCCAGGATTACTGTTAGCTGATGAGGCACCAACTTGATACATAAATTCCTAGCAAAATACAAAATATGTGGTACAAGACCATTCTGGCCTATGAGTACAACAAATGGTTTCTAGTGGTTGATGGCGGAAGCGGTTTGTGGTTCATGAGTGGCCATGGGACTCCATTTCCCACAGGAACAGCTGACCAGGATAACTCCTATCTTCGCGAGGCTGCTATCATCATTGCGTAGGTTCCGGGGCTGTCGTCGCAACGCTCCTCTCCACGCAAGAAATCTGGCCAAGACAATAGCCAGGGACAAGCCAGTGAGTACTTTGAATGTACTCGCAAACATTATGAACACAGGTATAATATAACAAATGATCATGCTCTGAAATATTCTATGATCACAACGTTAGCCATGAAATAAAAATCCATGATGCACGCAAGCAGGTTGTTCATATGAATATGCAATAAGGGAGCAGAAATAGAGCACCGATCGGGTGTCTGAAGCGACGCCTCGAAAGGATAATAATATAAAGCATGCCTAAGTCGGGCGTCTGAGCGACACCACATAAAGGGCTTATAAATAATTTAAAATAACAAGCGTGCCACAGTCGGGTGTCTGAGCGACACCGCATAAAGGGCTTATAAGTAATTTAAATAACAAGCATGCCACAGTCGGGCGTCTGAGCGACACCACATAAAGGGCTTATAAGTAATTTAAATAACAACCATGCCACAGTCGGGCGTCTGAGCGACACCACATAAAGGGCATATAAGTAATTTAAATAACAAGCATGCCACAGTCGGGCGTCTGAGCGACACCACATAAAGGGATTATAAGAGAATAATCGCAATGAGTATCCAGGAGGTAGAACCATCCCAGGGATACTCAATAATTCAAATAATGTAAATGGTTAGTCCACAATAATAATAATCATAATCCTCATATGTCACAGGTCATAATCAATGTTCTGGTTTACCAGTTTTTCCGCCAAACACCGACACTAAGACCGACACTTGACCCATCCCAGACTGTAGTCCTTAACCATGGACACGGCTATTCGAATAGATATAATCTCTGCAGAGGGTGTACTCTTTATCCACGAGTAACGGATTTCTTTAGTCGATCGGGACTAATTCCGTCTACGGTCTTTTAATTGAAAACACACCTAACCGCACACACCAGCCTAACTTACTGGTGTCTGGAATCACACACGACACCCGTTAAGCGAAACTCTAAGTGGGGAGGCTGCAACCTCGATTAGCATGGGATCACAAAATTTATATCGCGCGCAAACTAGGGGAGCTACCCCTTCGGCTCCAGCCGAAAACACCCATGCCCCCGGACCTGGTGGCATGCCTACCGGGGGCCTCCGGTATCTTCCACCATGGCCTCTCTGTACGGTGTGCTAGGGAGGGGTTGACAACTTACTGAACCGTACCCTACCTGTGGCAGGGACAAGTGGTAGTACGAAACAAGTATGGGGGTTACTGGAACAAGACTCGATCTACGGTCGACTCAGGAGGTTTAAGTATTCCCTGCATGGTTAGCATAACAAATATGTTTCAACCAACAGACAAAATCACCACTCATCATACCTCACTATGCCGTACCAGACACAACCGTCTCGACGAAGACTGGAGACAAGCTCGTGTCTACCCAAGACAGAGACTTTCCCGGATTCCTTCCGGTAGGCATGAAAGGCATACAAGGGTGATTACTATCACAAGCATATCAAATTCCAACAGCAAGGAACATTCATTATGCACTCATGAGTATGATCATATCATCACATAAAATAATGAATACTTTGTGTTAAGGTGGTGTTGTAACCGTATCAAACAACACACATAATATTATGCCAGGGTTCAGAATGCTTGCCTTCAAGAGTATGCAAGTGGGGTGCATTTTTTTTGAAAGTTGCTTCCTTCTTCAAAAATCCTATTTTGAGAAAATTCAAATTAACACATAGTTTCAAAACAGTACAAAAACGTTGTTTGGAAAATTTTCAAATAAATATGAAAATAAACTAGACAGAATTTGAGAAACAACAGAAAAAGAATCAAGTCAATTGGACTTATATTTAAAAAGTTATAGCCAGTAAAAGTTTAGTCAAAATCTGTTTTTAATAGATAAATAAAAGAAACAGAATTAACGGTTCGGGGAGGGGGGAAGCGTACTCTGTGCTTTACGCCTTCACTTATGCCAGCGTGGACCGGCTCTGGGTCACTGACAGTGGGTCACTTGGGCCCACTGGTCAGGTTTGACCAGTCGCCCGCCTCCTTTCTCCTTTGCCCGAGCGGAGGCGGGGCTCCGGCGATCGCCGTCGACGAACGACGAGTTCCCGCGGGGTTCCGAGGGCGGGGATGGATCCGCTGGTCCAGGGCGGTCCTCCCGGTGGTCGAACGGCTGGCGGGGGCGAAGGGGGTCGCCGGTGGCGAGCTCCGCGGCGGGGGTGGCTTCGGGAGGATTTGGGGCCTGGGCTATGGTGGCTCCCCGTCGAGGCTTAGGGGCTTGGCGGCTCCGCACGGTCGAGGGGAATAGGGTGGTGGCACTGGATGGACGGGGGGGGGGGGCTCTGCTTGCGACGAACGGGGCCGGAGGGTGGCGGCGGCCGAATTGGCCGGAGATGAGGGAGAAGGCCTCCCCCCGTCGATGGCTGGGGGTGGTGGCTCTCGAGTGATGGCCTGAGGTGGCCTGGGGGTTCGGAGGAGCTCGGGGGTCCTTTCATAGGCGGCCCAGGTCGGTTCCGCGGCGGCCGGGGATAAGCTCGACGGCGAACCGCCGTTCTGTTGTTGCAGGGCGACGTCCCGGCAACGAGCGCTTGCAGACGAGCTTGCGGATGAGCTCGAGCTGTTCCAGGGGCAGCTGGCGCGCGTGTGTGGCTTGGGCGGCGCCGTCCATGGCAAAGGCTGCTGTGGCCGCCCGCTCGCTGCCATGGCCGACCTGACGGCGGCGCTGTAGGGTGCCAGGGGGGACTTGGATGGTTCTGGCGTGTGGATGAGGACGGGCGTGGCTCTGCGGGCGAGCAAAGGCCAAGGGGGGCGGGGTGAGCAAACGCGGCGGCTCGGTTTGCACGCGCGCGTGCAAAACGTGCGCTCCGGGCGCGCCCAGGGAACGCACGCCAGGCGTTCGGCAAAATGCCAAGGCATGCCAGGAGGCTTGGGTGGAGCTGGGGTTTAACAGGTCTAGGTTAGAGTAATCTAGGGACTTAGTGGACATGTTGGTTTGGTCAGGGGATCAAGATCACAATGCAAATATGAAACTATGCCAAATCTGTTCATGCACTCAAGGTGTTCGACAGAATGCTAAGGGCATCTAGGCAATTCTTGGGGTGGCCAAAAACTCCAGGTCCTAGTCTCTTTGGATGATAAAGAGGGTGGCAAGGTTAGTTTGTTGAAAACAAAAACTTGTTAGTGCAAGTTTTTGAGAAAACCAAATCTGGACAGAAACTAAAGGCGATCTTTGCATGGACCAAAATTACTCCAATGGGTCCAGTCTCCTGGACTTAAGGGTTTTGCAGGGTGGACTATAAGCAGGAAAAAGAATCATGGGCAACAGAGCAAACAAACATAGAGTTGCAGTAGAAAATGCCAAACTGGACCAGAGAGCAAAAGAGGATGATTTGCTCAAATTTTTCAAAGAACACTCATGGGTTTTTGCTTAAAGTTCAATTATATGCATCTACTGACATCTCCAAACACTTGGAAGAATTTTTAAAGAAATATTTAAATAGGTTGTAGTGCAAAATTACCAACTAGACCAAATTTGAAAATTTGGTGTAGAGCTCAAAATCTCCAATGACCAAAAGATATTTTTGCATAAAAGTGTGGAAACATCACATGACATCCCCAAATTTTGGTTGAAATTTTAAAGAAGTATTTGAAAGGGTTACAGTGCAAAAGAGGCTCCAAAACTGATGAAAAATCATTTTTAGAAGAATAAAGCTCAGGAAAAACAATTATGTAAATAAACCCACTGATAAAAGAAATGTTTTCTTGAGAGGGTATAGAAGTCCAATAATATTTTTGGAAGGTTTTCACTTGGGGTAAAAACTTCACAATATCAAAGAAAAGAGAGGTTCTGAAATCAAAAAATAAATCCAGAAAATAAAAATTTAATTTCCTGGCAAAATTTTAATAAACAAAATATGGTTAAATTTTTGGGGTGTTACAACACTACCCCCCTTAAGAAAAATCTCGTTCTCGAGATTTGCTAAGGGCTGTTTTGAAAAAAAATACTCCTATTAGCTGAAACCAAGCAGTTTACTCATAGCACAAACTTAGGGTACGACGCATAAGCTGCAACGCATAAATAAATGCTGGGACAATGAACATAGCAGTGATGTCTACAATGAAAATGGTAAATAGACAGGGTCCTGAGAAAACGTCTCTGGTATTGGGGTACACTCCTCTTCTATCGGGGAAAGCGGGTTGACTAGTCGGTGAATGCGTCTCTCCTGGTCGGGCCTCAGTGGTGTGCCGATGGCGATCTGAGGATTTAAATCAGCGAGGCTGTGGAGATAACCCATTACTCGCTGGGTGAAACGCTCTTGAGCGATGACATACTGTGCAAGGTTGGCCAGCACTGGGTCTCTCTCAATTCGTCCACTGGGGAAAGATGCTACTTCTCCGGGTGCTGCAAGACTCGGGAAGTAATAATACCCTCGTTCGCTGGCATAGGGCACCGTGAATCGAAGGCGAGCAAGCGCTTCGTACGCAGCAGCTTCTATGGCCATATGCGGAGTCGGCATAGATTTCCCCACGAAGGAGACTTCCGTTGGGTCTTGGTTTGGGTTTGCGGGAGGGATGTGCACTACAGCCCAATATTTCGAGGTGGATGGGGTGATCCTCGATTTGAGCAACTCGTACTGGGGTGGATGGATGGCACTCATGGTACTGCAGGTAAAGTCCCACAATATTTTGACAAAACTACCTGGGGTGGCATCTGGAGTTCTCAGATAAATACTGGGGTTCGGCATGGCTGTGAGAGTTATGCACAAGGTGAGAGATACTTGGCAAGGTCACGAGGTGGCCTTTTATATAGCATCTGGGCGGGGTCGTTTATCGCGGTGAAGGGTAACTAGTTTGTCGGTTCTGCTCTTGGGGTCGGGGTCAATGCCACAGATACACATATCTCATAAATGTGACGCATTGCTGTGGGTATCGTCGGGGTGGTTTTTGGTAGCTTCGCCCGAAATAAAAAAAAGCAATCGTACATCAACATACTTATGCATGGCTACTATTTAAAATAGGGGCGCACAAGCAGACAACATTTAATTATGTTGATACAAGGTCACACAATTATGAGGCATAGAAAAACTCAGGCTCGGTACTACTCGAGTGACTTAGTCTACCTCGTTAATATCTAAGCGGGTTTGCCGTGTGGACGTTGAGGCTTCTCCACGGGTTTCACCGTCGGGGTTAGCTGGAGGGGGTTGAGGAACTGCAGGGTCGGGATAGCGATGATGACCATCGCGGGGGTTGTTGGCCACAATCCCGTTGGAGCGTGTTCCCAAAAGGCGACGAAGCACTTCTGGGGACACCAAAGCATTTAGGTCGATGGCTCGGGCAGTCCTCCAGGACTCGATCGGTTGTCCGAACAGCACGACTGGGTTGTCGGCGTCGGGCTCATCTTCTCTTCTTGCCGGGGCTCGGCGAATCAGTTCTCCACGAGCTACGATCAGATCAAGGGTGATTTGATCGAACAGTTCCTCTAGTGCACTTACATAGTGCACCAGATGCAACAATGCAGGATCTGTCTCGTGATCTCTGTTGGCAACCTGGGGTGGCCTACCATACCCGTCACGGCTGGGGTAGTAGTAGAACGAGCGATAGTTAACTCTGGGCGACAAGTGCCGGAGTTGAACAGCCTCTCGAGCAGCTAGTTGGATGGCTTGTGGCTCAAAGGAAGTTGTCTTTCCGGTGAACCTGTAGGGGCGTTCTGGCGATAGACCCCTACCGTAGACGTGCACAGTGGCCCAGAATTGACGGCTCTCACCGCTCATGGGCCCTTGGTACACAACATATTCTGGGGGCTCTTCTAATGCAAAGGCACGGCGGGTGAGGTTTGCTAGCACGGTCACAAAACCTCCAAGGTTGGTTGCTGTGGTCTCATTGTGAATAATGGGTCCAGGCATTATAGCTTGGTTTGGGGTAGAGGTTGTGCTATGCTGGGTTGAGGCTAGCGTGCCCTTTTTATAAAAAAAAGGGGACGGAGTCTTCCTTCGCACGCTTGCGAATGAGACACTTTAGGTGCCTGTCACTGGCGCGTGATCGATAGGCTAGGCTGATAGGTTGGGCACCGACTGCCAAAAGGTGTCGGGTCACTGCGTGGCTATCTTACACGAGAAGCTTGGCTGGGGTTGAGGTTAAGGTCTGGTGGGTTGGTTAACCTAGGTTTATTGACCTAGCTAAGATAGGATTAGCCAATGGTCAGCCTGGCTGTGATACCAAGGTTGTCAGGACAGGATTTTTGGGGTATCAATTTCCCAAAAATGGTCCTTGTGCTCACCAGCCCCAGGATTACTGTTAGCTGATGAGGCACCAACTTGATACAGAAATTCCTAGCAAAATACAAAATATGTGGTACAAGACCATTCTGGCCTATGAGTACAACAAATGGTTTCTAGTGGTTGATGGCGGAAGCGGTTTGTGGTTCATCAGTGGCCATGGGACTCCATTTCCCACAGGAACAGCTGACTAGGATAACTCCTATCTTCGCGAGGCTGCTATCATCATTGCGTAGGTTCCGGGGCTGTCGTCGCAACGCTCCTCTCCACGCAAGGAATCTGGCCAAGATAATAGCCAGGGAGAAGCCAGTGAGTACTTTGAATGTACTCGCAAACATTATGAACACAGGTATAATATAACAAATGATGATCATGCTCTAAAATATTCTATGATCACAATATCAGCCACGAAATAAAAATCCATGATGCACGCAAGCAGGTTGTTCATATGAATATGCAATAAGGGAGCAGAAATAGAGCACCGATCGGGTGTCTGAAGCGACGCCTCGAAAGGATAATAATATAAAGCATGCCTCAGTCGGGCGTCTGAGCGACACCACATAAAGGGCTTATAAATAATTTAAAATAACAAGCGTGCCACAGTCGGGTGTCTGAGCGACACTGCATAAAGGGCTTATAAGTAATTTAAATAACAAGCATGCCACAGTCGAGTGTCTGAGCGACACCACATAAAGGGCTTATAAGTAATTTAAATAACAAGCATGCCACAGTCGGGCGTCTGAGCGACACCACATAAAGGGCATATAAGTAATTTAAATAACAAGCATGCCATAGTCGGGCGTCTGAGCGACACCACATAAAGGGCTTATAAGAGAATAATCGCAGTGAGTATCCAGGAGGTAGAACCGTCCCAGGGATACTCAATAATTCAAATAATGTAAATGGTTAGTCCACAATAATAATAATCATAATCCTCATATGTCACAGGTCATAATCAATGTTCTGGTTTACCGGTTTTTCAGCCAAAGACCGACACTAAGACCTACACTTGACCCATCCCAGACTGTAGTCCTTAACCATGGACACAGCTATTCGAATAGATATAATCTCTGCAGAGGGTGTACTCATTATCCACGAGTAACGGATTTCTTTAGTCCACCAGGACTAATTCCGTCTACGGTCTTTTAATTGAAAACACACCTAACCGCACACACCAGCCTAACTTACCGGTGTCTGGAATCACCCACGACACCCGTTAAGCGAAACTCTAAGTGGGGAGGCTGCAACCTCGATTAGCATGGGATCACAAAATTTATACCGCGCGCAAACTAGGGGAGCTACCCCTTCGGCTCCAACCGAAAACACCCATGCCCCCGGACCAGGTGGCATGCCTACCGGGGGCCTCGGGTATCTTCCACCATGGCCTCTCTGTACGGTGTGCTAGGGAGGGGTTGACAACTTACTGAACCGTACCCTACCTGTGGCAGGGACAAGTGGTAGTACGAAACAAGTATGGGGGTTACTGGAACACGACTCGCTCTATGGTCGACTCAGGAGGTTTAAGCATTCCCTGCATGGTTAGCATAACAAATATGTTTCAACCAACAGACAAAATCACCAGACATCATACCTCACTATGCCGTACCAGACACAACCGTCTCGACGAAGACTGGAGACAAGCTCGTGTCTACCCAAGACAGAGACTTTCCCGGATTCCTTCCGGTAGGCATGAAAGGCATACAAGGGTGATTACTATCACAAGCATATCATATTCCAACAGCAAGGAACATACATTATGCACTCATGAGTATGATCATATCATCACATGAAATAATGAATACTTTGTGTTAAGGTGTTGTTGTAACCGTATCAAACAACACACATAATATGATGCCAGGGTTCAGAATGCTTGCCTTCAAGAGTATGCAAGTGGGGTGCATTTTTTTTTGAAAGTTGCTTCCTTCTTCAAAAATCCTATTTTGAGAAAATTCAAATTAACACATAGTTTCAAAATAGTACAAAAAAGTTGTTTGGAAAATTTTCAAATAAATATGGAAATAAACTAGACAGCATTTGAGAAACAACAGAAAAAGAATCAAGTCAATTGGACTTATATTTAAAAAGTTATAGCCAGTCAAAGTTTAGTCAAAATCTGTTTTTAATAGATCAACAAAAGAAACAGAAAAAATGGTTCGGGGGGGGGGGGGGAAGCGTACTCTGTGCTTTACGCCTTCAGTTGTCGCCCGCCTCCTTTCCCCTCTGCCCGAGCGGAGGCGGGGCTCCGGTGATCGCCGTCGACGAACGGCGGCTTCTCGAGGGGTTCCGAGGGCAGGGATGGATCCGCTGGCCCAGGGCGGTCCTCCTGGTGGTCGAACGGCTGGCGGGGGCGAAGGGGGTCGCCGCCGGCGAGCTCTGCGGGGAGGTGGCTTCGGGAGGATTTGGGGGCCTGGGCTACGGTGGCTCCCCGTCGAGGCTGAGGGGCTGGGCGGCTCCGCACGGTCGAGGGGAGGAGGGTGGTGGCACTGGATGGACGGGGGGGGCTCTGCTTGCGACGAACGGGGCCGGAGGGTGGCGGCGGCTGAATTGGCCGGAGACGAGGGAGAAGGCCTTCCCCCGTCGATGGCTGGCGGTGGTGGCTCTAGAGTGATGGCCTGAGCTGGCCTGGGGGTTCGGAGGAGCTCGGGGGTCCTTTTATAGGCGGCCAAGGTCGGTTCCGCGGCGGCTAGGGATAAGCTCGACGGCGACGTGGTGGTTCTGTTGTTGTTGTTGCAGGGTGACGTGGCGGCGACGAGCGCTTGCAGACGAGCTTGCGGATGAGCTCGAGTTATTCTAGGGGCAGCTGGCGCGCGCGTGTGGCTTGGGCGGCGCAGTCCATGGCAGAGGCTGCTGCGGCCGCCCGCTCGCTGCCATGGCCGACCTGACGGCGGCGCTGTAGGGTGCCAGGGGGGACTTGGATGGTTCTGGCGAGTGGATGAGGACGGGCGTGGCTCTGCGGGCGAGCAAAGGCCAGGGGGGCGGGGTGAGCGAACGCGGCGGCTCGGTTTGCACGCGCGCGTGCAAAACGTGCGGTCCGGGCGCGCCCAGAGCACGCACGCCAGGCGTTCGGCAAAATGCCAAGGCATGCCAGGAGGCTTGGGTGGAGCTGGGGGTTAACAGGCCTAGGTTAGAGTAATCTAGGGACTTAGTGGACATGTTGGTTTGTTCAGGGGATCAAGATCACAATGCAAATATGAAACTATGCCAAATCTGTTCATGCACTCAAGGTGTTCGACAGAATGCTATGGGCATCTAGGCAATTCTTGGGGTGGCCAAAAACTCCAGGTCCTAGTCTCTTTGGATGATAAAGAGGGTGGCAAGGTTAGTTTGTTAAAACAAAAACTTGTTAGTGCAAGTTTTTGCGAAAACCAAGTCTGGACAGAAACTAAAGGCTATCTTTGCATGGACCAAAATTACTCCAATGGGTCCACTCTCCTGGACTTAAGGGTTTTGCAGGGTGGACTATAAGCAGGAAAAAGAATCATGGGCAAAAGAGCAAACAAAAATAGAGTTGCAGTTGAAAATGCCAAACTGGACCAGAGAGCAAAAGAGGATGATTTGCTCAAATTTTTCAAAGAACAGTCATGGGTTTTTGCATAAAGTTGAATTATATGCATCTACTGACATCTCCAAACACTTGGAAGAATTTTTAAAGAAATATTTAAATAGGTTGTAGTGCAAAATTACCAACTGGACCAGATTTGAAAATTTTGTGTAGAGCTCAAAATCTCCAATGACCAACAGATATTTTTGCATAAAAGTGATGTGGAAACATCACATGACATCCCCAAATTTTGGTTGAAATTTTAAAGAAGTATTTGAAAGGGTTACAGTGCAAAAGAGGCTCCATAACTTATGAAAAATCATTTTTAGAAGAACAAAGCTCAGGAAAAACAGTTATGCAAATAAACCCACTGATAAAAGAAAGGTTTTGTTGAGAGGGTATACAAGTCCAATAATATTTTTGGAAGGATTTCACTTGGGGTAAAAACTTCACAATATCAAAGAAAAGAGAGGTTCTGAAATCAAAAGATAAATTAAGAAAATAAAAATTTAATTTCCTGGCAAAATTTTAATAAACAAAATATGGTTAAATTTTTGGGGTGTTACACCTTTGGGGACGAAACGATATCCGTTACCTCTTCTTGATTTCAATTTTTCTGTAGTGTCAACATAGAACAACAAGAGTGTTGTATTAAATTTTGGAATTTTTCGATGTTCGTTTGGACATTTTTATACATTAATTGAGTTTTCATGGCTTTTATGTGCATAATTCAAATTTGAACTACATGCACATGCTCCAGTGCATATAAATTGGTTGAAAAATCAAATTTGTGTCATTGGGTGCATGCTTAGGTCCCATGCTAGAAATGGGAATGAATTTCAAACACCCTTCCACCGTCACTCGGCCGCAAACATTGAGATACCTGGTTTTTAAATTCTAGTAAATCCAAGACTCGTCTGAAATTCATGAAACTTGTCATGCTATCATGGAGCGGCATCAACATGCCGTGGTAAAAAAATTTGTCCCATTTGGGGCAGGTTTGGGTATAAGCTTCTCACAAACCTTAGCTTCTCACAACAAGCTTGATGTTTTCGGTAGGGAGCGTGCCACCTTTGGGGACCAAATTATTTCCGTTGCCTCTTATTGCTTTCGAAAAAATTCTAGTGTCAACATAGAACAATAGGAGTGTTGTGTTTACTTTTGGAATGGGTTCGTTTGGACATTTTTATACATTAACTGGGTTTTCTAGGCATTTCATGTCCATAATTCGGATTTGAACTACATGCACAAGCTCCAGTGCATATAAATTGGTTGAAAAATCAAATCCGTGTCCTTCGGGGCATTCTTATGTCCCATGCAAGAAATGGGAATGAATTTCAAACACTAGGGCACTGTTGATTGCCGGTAAAACATTGAGATACCTGGTTTTTAAACTCTAGTAAATCCAAAACTCGTCTGAAATTTATGAAACTTGGCATGCTATCATGGAGCAGCATCAACATGTCGTGGTAAATTTTTTGTCCCATTTGGGGTAGGTTTGGGCATAAGCTTCTCACAAACCAGAGCTTCTCACAACAAGCCTGATGTTTTCGGTAGGGAATGTTTCACCTTTGTGGACAAAACGATATCCGTTGCCTCTTCTTGATTTAAATTTTTTCTCTAGTGTCAACATAGAACAACATGAGTGTTGTGTTAAATTTTGGAATTTTTCAGGGTTCGTTTGGACATTTTTATACATTAATTAAGTTTTCAATTCTTTTATGTGCATAATTCAAATTTGAACTACATGCACATGCTCCAGGGCATATAAATTGGTTGAGAAATCAAATCTGTGTCCTTGGGTGCATGCTTAGGTCCCATGCAAGAAACGGGAATAAATTTCAAACACGAGGGCACTATTGATTGCCGGCAAAATGTTGAGATACTTTGTTTTCAAATTCTAGTAAATCCAAAACTCGTCTGAAATTCATGAAACTTGGCATGCTATCATGGAATTCGCAGTGTGACTCAATGAAAGATAGGGTTTCAATGAACTTGTGTTTTTTTCTCTTAATGTACAGACTTATCAAACGATTTTCTTTTGAAAATAACATCAATGGTTTTTAAATATAAAACTACTCATCGCAAACGTTTTAGTTAGAACACCCGCGTGCAAACCGACAGCTTCCCTAGGAAGCCAAGGGAAAATGTGCCGAGCAAGATTTGTGCAGCTCTTGATCGCAAACATTTTAGATAGAACACCCGTATGCAAAGTGAGAGCTATGGTCTTCCCCCTTAAGTCAAGGGAAAATTTGCAGCGTAGGATTTGTGCATCCCTTCAACGCAAATGGTTGTTCTGGATGACCTGTGTGCAACCACGTACAAACAATTTGGTAAGATTTGCATCTGTCATATTGGGTATGTTGCCATATGTCAAACTGGAAAGATTGACATTTGTTGATCTAGTAACATTGCCATTTGTCAACATTGTAACACTGTGGTTTGTCAAAATATGTAGCTAAAAATCACTGGCACTATCTAATTTTTGCAACTAAAATTCAGTAATCAAGCATAGATTTCATTCATAAATTAAGCAGTCGTTCTTTATACAAATAGTTCAACTCAACAGCTGAACCGACCAAACTTTTCCCCAATTGTTGCCAACCATGTACTAAAATAGTTAGTTCAACTATATATACTAGCTATTTTAAGTATGCTGTATAGTTCCGCCACATCTATAGTCAGATGAACTGAACAAAATAGCCCCTAAATACTACTACTACGGAGGGCTTTGTACTACTTCCGGCAGCCTCTCCTCTGTCGAGAGCGCTCAGTAAGAGGCAGAGGAGGAGGAGCCCACCGACGAGCTGGACAACTACAATACGGTGCCTGCCGCTGCTGCAGCTTCAGCGATGCTCACCACAAACGCCCTCTGCTACTCCAGAAGACCCCTCTCAAAGCGGTGGTTCTCCTCGTAGATCTTCTGATTCCTCGGCTCTAAGGTGGCATGTGCCACGGCCACGGGGGCGGTAAGGCTCTTTGCGTGCTCGACGAGGCGCTCCTCCTCCTCCCGCAGGAACTCGGTGTAGCGCGCAAGGTCGCTGACGCAAATGCGGGGCCTCCACCTCCGCCTCCCGCCTTCTAGCCACGGTGGTGGAGCGGGTGATGGCCGGCAGTGGGGTGGCAGCCACGACGGCCACCTCCCACCTTTGAGCCGCGGCAGCGGAGCGGGCAATGGCCCTGGCTTTCGACGATGGTTTGGTGGCAACGGTGGCCGGCAACACCTGCCGACGGGCAGCAGCGACGGAGCGTGTGGTGGGTGTTCCGCGCACACCCAACAGGGATGCCACGTGCACTTTACTACACCGGGGACTGTACCATCGCTGCAGTGTAGCCTCCCAGTTGGAGCTGTCCTCTGGTGACGGCGGAGTGGCTGAGCAACGATGACAGACCGGTGGCATTGGCGATTGTGGGAGAAGCAGACGACATAAGCTACAGGGAGGGAGGGGAAAATGCGATGCAGGACTCGCCGACCGTGAGGGTTTATATTGCAGGCCGGTAAGCATTGGGATTTGTGGGGATTTCACCGACTCGGACGGGAAGCTTGCGCGGGAGCCTACGAGGTTGCGCAGGAACGGGCTCACCGACGATTCATTGGCGCCACTTCGAGCCACCGTTTGGCCAAAAGAACTCCCCTGCGTGCTGCGTAGGCTTGCGCAATAAGCCATCTGCGGCAGCGGGGTGACAAGACGTGCGAGAGGAGGACGAAAGGCCACATACACATACGGTTAATACAAAAAAACGTTTGCGGTCTAATTACCTACTATACCCCCATCCTGGTTTATAAGTAGGATTTAACTAATAAAATACGAATGCATGTCACCAAAGATTATATAGTTGGATTCATATATGAACATAGTTTCCAATTATATAATTTTTATAACATGCATTAATTAACATTTGTTGTTTAAATTTAAAGGCAAAGTATGGCACGGAATATAAACGGGACTATAGATGAAGACGGAGGTAGTAGCACATGGCCGCTCTCTACGCAGTGACGCAACTGTCCGCCGGCTTGTAGGCGACCATTTTCTGCGTGTTCATCTGCTCTATGCATGTGGTTGCTTGCGGTTGAGGGGGCCGTAGCGCGTTCTACTCTCGCGTACCTCCAGGTGCTCTTCCCTCGTCCCTCCACGCACACTGCCAGTGTTTGGGGCCTGCGCACGGTCACGCACGTTCGTTTGCATGCGGTTGCGCCGGGCGCGGCGCGACCATGCAGTCACCCGCTACAAAAACTGCCATGCGGACACGCCGAGAATCCAGGCCGCCCGGCCCCCTTTTATTACTATGGCCATTTACCTTCATCTTGAAGGAAATATGCCCTAGAGGCAATAATAAAGTTGTTACTTTATATTTGCTTATATCATGATAAATGTTTATTATTCATGGTAGAATTGTATTAACCGGAAACTTGATACATGTGTGGATACATAGACAAAACACCGTGTCCCTCGAAAGCCTCTACTAGACTAGCTCATTAATCAAAGATGGTTAAGTTTCCTAAGCATGGACATGTGTTGTCATTTGATGAACGGGATCACATCATTAGGAGAATGATGTGATGGACAAGACCCATTCTTAAGCATAGCATATTGATCGTTCAGTTTTATTGCTACTGCTTTCTTCATGTCAAATACATATTCCTTCAACTATGAGATTATCCAACTCTCGATCATGTCTACATAGTTCTCGAACGCGAAGGGTCCGCACGCTTAATGTTCGATGACGAGTTTTTATTATATGAGTTATGTGATTTGGTGACCGAATGTTGTTCGGAGTCCCGGATGAGATCACGGATATGTCGAGGAGTTTCGAAATGGTCGAGAGGTAAGGATCGATATATAGGACAATGGTATTCGGACACCGGAAGTGTTTTGGGATGCACCGGTTAATTATCGGGTCACCAGAAGGGGTTCCGGGCACCCCCGACAAAAGATATGGGCCTTATGGGCCAACAGGGGAAACACACCAGCCACAAAGGGGCTGGTGCACCCCCCATATGGGCTGGACAAATTGGAGAAGGGAAGGGGAAGGAGGAAAGGAAAAAGGGAATAGGATTCCCCTTCCGCCTCTTCCCTTCCTACTTCGAATAGGAATAGGAAAGGGAAGAGGCCGAATTGGGACTACCCCAAGTAGGATTCTTCCTACTTGGGGCGCCCCCTTGGCTGCCTCCCCTCCCCTCCAACCTATACATATATGAAGGGGGAGCACCGCTAGAACACACACCAACAATTGTTAGCCGTGTACGGCGCCCCCTCCACAGTTTGTGCCTCCGGTCATATCTTCGTAGTGCATATGCGAAGCCCTCCGTGGATCACTTCACCATCACCGTCACCACGCCGTCGTGCTGACGGAACTCTACCTTGACACTTTACTGGATCAAGAGTTCGAGGGATGTCATCGAGCTGAACGTGTGCAGAGCTCGGAGGTGTTGTACGTTCGGTGCTTGATCGGTTGGAACAAGAAGTTTGTCAGACACGGGTTCCAGCAAAACCCTCAAGATTCGAACACTAGGGTGCACGCGAGGATCTCCCCCCTACCGATCCACGTCCTAAATCAGCTAAGATCTTACGAACTAACTCGATGAACTCGCAGCACAAAGGACACAAGATTTATACTAGTTTGGGCCACCGTTATGGTGTAATACCCTACTCCAGTGTGGTGGTGGTGGATTGCCTCTCGGGCTGAGGATGAATAGTACAGGGGGAAGAACAGCCTCCTGAGGAGAGGTGTTCTTGTGCTTGGCAGATGTGATTGTGGGGATGAACTAGTTCTAGTCTAAGTTGAGGTCGCCCCCCGCTAAGGTGGTGGCTAGTCCTATTTATATTGGCCTTGGTCCTCTTACCAAATATTGAGCGGGAAGGGATCCCACGACGACCAATTTGAAGGGGGACAGCTAGTACAAGTTATTCTAACAAAAGTTGTCTTCGCCTGCCAAAGGCTCTGGTGGTGACGCCGTCTTGGGCTCGACGGTGACCTCCGTCTTGCCGTCCTTCTGGTCTTGGGCTTCTTGCACTGATATGGAAACCTTTGCTTGATGCCTCGGTACTCCGCGCCTGCGCCTGCTTCCTTAGCACTGAAGAGGAAACAAGGACACTCTGCGCGCTGGCGCCCGCCTGGCCTTGGTCGTTATGGCTCACGTCAATAGAACCTCGCGAGGTTTGCCTGACCTTGAACTCTCCGCCACTCGCGAGCTAGCCTGGTGAGGCCGCTCTTGAGGAGGTCTTGTGTCGCCCGCCTCGCGAGGCTTGGCCCCTCGCCAGGGTCTTGAGTCTTTGCTAGTGAAGATGGGTCGTACGGGCCCGCTCGCAGAGCCACGCCGTGGGTCGCAGGCAGGCAAGTCTAGGGACCCCCATTCCGAGAACGCCGACAGTAGCCCCCGGGCCCAAGGCGCGCTCGGGCTTGGCTTCGAGGCAAAGCCAAGGGTCAAGGGCCAAGGGCCGTGGGACCCAATAGCCTGCGGCCTGGGTCGACGCATGGCGGTTGATTGGACGTGGGCGTCTGCGCTTCCCCACGCTGCCTCGGCAACTGCCCGACTTGACAAGTCCCTGCGACATGGAAGGAAAACCATCATTACCTGTGATCGTGGGTGGTGCTGGTTGGCCTTCTCCTGGTATAAATGGGAGGGTTGCGGAGCCCCCATCGCCCATCTCTTCTTTGCCTATCCTGCTTCTTCTCCTTCCTAGCTCCACCCCTTGCTTGTGCAGACATGGCGCCGATCCGGATGTTCTCTGCCGCAGAGAAGGGCAAGGCTCCCCTCACTGAGCCCGAGCTGCTCCCGCCAACGAAGAGGAGGTCCCATCACCGGGAGATGGTAGTGAGGCTGGTGGTGTCGCGGCCTTGGTACGTAAGGCCGCTGCCTGGGTACCCTTTGCCCTTGTATACTTGCGCCGATAGTTCCGGAGGGAGGAGTGACGAGCATCGCCGCCCGCGCCAGGGCTGTGGCCACCGCACCGCGGAGGCGCACGCCGTCGCCCCAGGGGTCCACGCAACGGACTCCTCGCGTGAGTTCGTGATATGGGCGGCGATGCCCCTGAGCACCTGGATTTGCCTCCCGCATTTCTTCGCCGCCGAGGGGCCTTCGCGAGCTTTGGCTGCAACATGCCGACTGCGACGCCCCAGCGACTGGAGCGGAGATTGGAGCCGTTGCCTCCGAGAAGATCTTCATGAACCGAGGCTGGGGCGAGATTGCCCGAGTCTGCCGCGCGGAGGGCGCCCTCGCGATCCACTTCCAGTATGATGGCACCTCTGTGCTGTTCTTCAAGGTCTTCGACGAGGAAGGCCGCCGCCTAGAGTGCTGTCCTGAAGGAGGTCGCCAGGACGACGCTGCGGCAGGCGCTGGGCCCGCCGCAGGCCTCGCTTGCAACTCCTCCAGCGACAGCGGCGGCTGCTAGTGGTCCAGCGAATCTCCCAAGCTTTACGAGACTCCGGAGACGAGCGACGACACCTACGTGCCCCCAAGTTCTCGCTGAGCCCGGAGCATGGCCGCTGCGTCCAGCCGCTGTCGTCGCTGATCTGGAAGGGGTTGCCGCCGGCCTCATGTGGCCCACTGTTGATGATGGCGTCGGCGACATCTGGTGCGCGTAGATAGAACTCCTAGGAATTCCTTCCCTTTTGTTCCCTGCGAGGAATCAATAAATGAACCCCGTGGGGGCGTGTAAAGCGTCTGTAATGCCTTTTGTCAATATAGCCCTTATTATGAAGATTTGTGCGCGCATATCCTGCCGAGGCTCGGCCTCCCCTTTCCAATCCCGTGGCAGCTTGGTGCTCTACGCTGACAGGGCCCGGTCCCCAGGCGGCTGCAGCTATCGCTGGTATGCCAGGTCACGTGCCATGGTCAAGGCCAGGAGGTGAGCGGCCCGAGGTCCAGTAAGAGCTCCTGAGGCGCGATGCTCAAGAGGTCCCCTTTAGCGCGCAAGCAGCTGTCCTAGGATTGGAAAGGAAGAAAACGTTTCCGCAGCAGGGCAGCAAAGGGAGTGAGCGAGGGTCTCGTGCCGTAGAGAATGGTGGATCCAGAGCGAGAACTTATCTTGGCGGTCCGGAGTCGGCTCCTCGAGTCGTGCCGGACTCGTGCGTCCGCCACTGTAGTGTAGCTTGGTCAGGCCCGTGCGAGCCTCTCCCCCCTCTTCTATGTGTTCTCCTGAGTGCTCTGTGTTCTCAGGTCCCGGCCCTCGAGCGAGCTCCGCCGCCGCTGGTATGCCAGGTCGTGATGCCGTGGTCAAGGCGAGGGGGTGAGGGCTGGAGAGCCAATAAGAGCTCCTGAGACGCGATGCTCAGGAGCCCCCCTTTAACACGCAAGCGAATCGCACAAGAGAAGAGCGAGATTCTGCGGTACTGCCCACTGTTGTCCTTGCGAGGCTTTGCATGTTCACGCGAGGAAGGGCCCGAGCCGCCGTGGTGATTGCTGGTTCGCCTCTGGTGCGTGAGAGGGGACTCCCTACTGCGGAGAGCCCCCGGGGCGTGCACAGCCCCGCCCTGACACGTGGCTTGCACGGCAGGGCTAGACGAGGTGTGTCTGGGCACTCGTGAGCCAGCGCGGGACTCACGAGGCCCTACCTCAAGGAGGGTTGCGCCTGGTCTTGGTTCTTGTTTGCTGTCTTGGTCCTGCGAGGTGGTTAGACAACCTGCACCGAACAAATCTCCTGACGTTATCGCGTGAGAAGGCCAAGCACCAATGGCCCTAGGAGGTGATGTGAACGGGGCCGGCCCGCTAGACAGAGCTCGGCTGTAGGATTTATCGACGCTGCAGGGACGGGCCCGAGCACAGACGTCGTGCCTAATCCTCTCACGCGAAGGGTCCCGAAGAAAGACGACCGGCGCGCAGCTCCCGCAATGGGCGACAATCAAGCAGGTGATAGTCATAGATAGATTAAGCATGAAAGGCAACCTAGCTCAGGTAAATGCATAACGATAAGGGCCACTGGGTCTGACCCGAGCGGCTTGGGGATGATGCAGCCCGAGGGGCGCCCCCAGCAAGGTAAGCTAAAGACATAAACAAGGAGAGATACATGCCACAGGGACGGACCCACGCGGCATGGGAATAATGCAGCCCCCTGGGCACTCCCAGCTAAATGAACTTGGAAAATGTCACCTGTTCCGTTGATGAAGGGGTGTTGAGGTAGCTGAAGGTACGCGGCAAAGGGGTTGCCCCTCACAAGCCACCGGGGCCTTGACCCTCGGGAGGCTCTGGTGGTCCCGGCGGTTCCTTGAGGACCGTCTCCATCTCTGCCAGGACTGTGTGGTGCCTGGCCTCCTGACCCGCCAACACGCTTCGCAGGTTGCGTTGGAAGGCAACGGCCACGCTCGGCAGGCCGAACGGCATGCAAACGTAGATCTGTGGTGGACCTTCGCAGCGCCCGACACGCGAAGGCCAGAAGCGCTCCTGAGATGCGGCTTGGTTGAGCCCTGGTATGTCGATGCAGACATGCAGCTCACTACCCTCGCCTGGGTGGGGAGCAGCCCCAGGTGGGCGGCGGTCGCCGCGTATTGCTCTTGCTTCCTGAAGCTCCTGAGATACCTTGGTGATGAACTCCTGAGCACCGGGCGCTCCTTGCCCAGTGTCCTCCTGAAGGAGACGTACCGTGAAACATGCCTCCAAGTGGTGCCCGAGCGCCTCCCTCGTGACGTTGGCGAGGTCTGAGGCCCTCCATAAGAGAGCCTCCGAGCTTTGCCCGAGGAAGGTGCCAAGCGCACCTTCCTATGCGATAGAGCGAGGCGCCCCAGGTGCGGGCGCTGATCCTGACGAGGTGCCACTTTCGATGCTGCCCTCCTGAGGTCCGGCACGGAGTTGCTGCTTGTTCTTCTTGGGGATGACCTCTAGAGGGTATCGAGCTGCATTGTGGCCGGGGTCTTTGATTGACGCTGCTTGGAAGGCGCGCTCGAGGGAGCACACCGCATCTCTTTCTTTGCAGGGGACTGTGATGATCCCGCCGCTTCCTGGCATCTTCAGGACGTTGTAGCCGTGGTGCGTCACAGCCATGAACTTGGCCAGGGCCGAATACCCGAGGATGGCATTGTATGGCAGACGGATGTGGGCGACGTCGAAGTCGATGAGCTCGGTGCGGTAGTTGTTGCGCTGTCCGAAGGTGACTAGGAGGGGGACCTGACCGATCGGCGTGGTGGAGCCGTCGGTCACTCCTGAGAAAGGCTTGGTGGGCTGAAGCTAATCATACGACACTTGGAGGCTGTCGAACATCTCGACGGACAGGACGTTGAGGCCAGCGCTGCCGTCGATGAGGGTCTTGATGACTTGCACGTTGCTGATGGTGGGTGAACAAAGCATCGGGAGGACGCTGGTAGTAGCCGCGCACTTGGGCTGGTCCGCTGAGCTGAATGTGATGGCGCACTGGGACCACCTGAGCGGGTGCGTGGCCTCGAGCTTAGGGAGGACTACGTTCACCTCGCGAGCAAACTGCTTGAAGATACGCTGTGAGGCTGGGGCTTGAGCTCCGCCCAAGATGCAGGCGATGGCACGCGGCTCCTGGAAGCCCCCAGCCCCCTCGTCTTTGTGGAGGTGGTCATTCCTTCTTGGTGGTGGCGGTAGTGGACGAAGACTGGCGTTGCCCTGAGGACGATCCTCACGAGGCTGATCCCTCTAGCCACCCTCGCGAGGCTGATCCTGCTAGTGGTCCTCACGAGGCCGGTCGCGCCACTCCTGGCGCAGGCCACGGTCATCGCAACGTCTGCCACCACGTCCTCCTCCTCGGTCGTAGCCCCGGTCGTTGCGCTCGAGGCGTTGACCGAAACGTCCTTCTTGAATGGGTCTGAGCACTTGACAGTCACTGGTGTTGTGGCTATGCAGGTTATGGAAAGCGCAGAACGGTCGGCTGCTCTTTTGGATGACTCGGGCTGGTCCCTGCCGCGCTTTGTGTCCGGCTCCGCCGCGAGCACGGCTGCTCCCTTGCGCTTCATGTCTTCGGCCTTGGCTTTCTTCTCCTCCGGGTCCGCAGCCGGGAGCTCGAGGAGGGAGAGGCGCCCCTCCTCAACTCTTGCACACTTGGTCGCCAGGTTGAACAACTCCAGAGATGTTCACAGCTCCTCGTGGATGGCGAGCTCCTCCTTCATCTTGACGTTGCGGACGCCATCGGAAAACGCAGAGATGATGGCCTCGTCCATCACCTTGGGGATCTTTAGGCGAACGTTGTTGAAGCGCTGGATGTACTTCTGGAGGGTCTCTCCTGGTTGTTGCTTGATGCGGCACAGGTCACCTGCAGCCGGTGGGCGGTCGCGAGTGCCCAGGAGTTGATCGAGCCTGGAGGCAGATTCAGGAGCGAGGAGCGGGCACCATCCTTGAGAGCCATGGGAAACCAGTTCGCCATGACTTTTTCGTCGCTGTTGGCTGCCTCGATGCTCAGCTCATAGAGCTGCAGGAACTCCGCTGGGTCGGGGGTGCCGTCATAGCGAGGTGGCAGATCCGGCTTGAACTTGCCCGGCCAAGCGACGGCTCAAGCGTGGTCACCGGGACTCTGCGCTGGTGGAGAACTTGACCTTGATGGGGTCCGCGCACCGCTGCTGCGGGCGGCACACGGTTTTGTTGTGGCAGCACAGGGAGCGCGGGGGCATTTTCTCGTGGCCGAGGGACTTCTTGGCAGCTTCTTTCTTCCTGCGCGAGCGCCGGATGCGACAGGTCGCGCCATGGGGCCGCGCGCCTGGGCGCCAACACTACAAAAAAATGCACTTCCGTGATGATACGTCTTTGTCATAGTAGGTCGCATTTTTTGTCATGCATGTACATCCATGACAATTTTATGACAGAATCAAGATAGTCATAACCGTGTTCTCGTAGAAGTGTTCCATGACATTACCAAAATTATCATCACGGAATTGTCCACTTCCTTGACGATAAATCGCGCGTCACAGAAGTGATTTTGTCAAGGGTGACCGACACGTGGCATCCACCGTAATGGAACGTGTCGGGTGGTAGGTGCGACATATGCCAACTGGTGGCTTATCATTGTGGGAGCCAGTAAAACGTCGCCGGTGCCTGGAAACGGGATGAGGCGAAGACATGCACGCTGGCGGATCTTACCCAGGTTCGGGGCTCTCCGTGGAGTTAAGACCCCTAGTCCTGCTTTGCGGGGTCTCTGCACGATCACTAGATCAATACAAGTAGCTACAAGTGCTCCTTGAGCTGTTTGGCTAGAGGAAGAAGAAGGGCAAGGCTAGCTCTTCTTTTCTCTCTATGTGGTGTGTGGAATTCTATGAGATCAACCCTTTGCATGGGTGTCCCGGGGGGTTTATATAGGCCTACCCCCCAGGGGTACAATGGTAATCCGGCTGGGCGCGGTTCCCAGCCGTCAGCGTCTATGCTCGCCGGCTTCTCCGCCGGTCATTGTGGCCCGCCGACTGGTGGGTCCCACCGGCTGCCGGCCTCTTGACCGGCAGGCCGGCCCCACCGCTTGGGGGCTTTGTCGGCGGCTGGTTACTGTCGCCTCGCCTCTGATGACGAGGGCTTTGTCGAGGTAAGCATCGCTACAGTGTCGCCGCCTCGCGGGCTCTCACTGTAGCCTTACCTCATCTTGTCTTCTTAATGAGGCACATGTCTCGAGGGAGGGGGGTAGCCGGCTATTGGGAGCCGGCCACACCCCTGGCCGACTAGAGGAGGTCAGGCCGCCTTCGGGTGTTTCTCTGGCAAAGGGGGCCCGCTGCCTGCGGGCCGTACTGGCACCTGTCGTGGGTGACATCAGGGCCAACACGACTACAGTGTCACGCCGGACGGGGGATGACTGGCCCGTACGACGCCCTGTGGCCATGCCTGTTCCGGGATTCAGGGGTAGTGGGCTGTACTGCGGCCACGCCCCATCCTATCGCCGTTATGTGGGTACAGTCTGAGTGGGTGCAATCTTGGCCGGCTCCTGGGAGCCGGCTTTCTTCATGGCCGTCTTCTGGGAGTCGGCTTTCTTCATGGCCGGCTTCTGGGAGTCGGTCCTCTTGGGGCCGGCTTCCTGGAGTCGGCTATCTCGTATCCTTCTTGGGGGAGGTTTCTGAGGCTGGGTCACCTTCTGGGAGTCGGCCATGGGGATAGCCGGCCGGGGGAAGGCGGCCCTACGCTTTGTATGCTTGACGGCTTGAATGGCTTGATAATTTGTCAAAGAGCTAGGGGGAGTCGGTATGGCTACTCGTGGCCATTTACTCCGACAGTAGTCCCCGAAGCTGGTTGGGCTTCGAGGCTGAGAGGAGGTCGAGAAGCTCGGTCAGCTTCTTATCTTGAAGAGCTAGTAGCTGGGAGCTGGCTTCGGTTGGGCGCGCCGTCTTGGCGAAATTTTTAAAGTCGGAAGGCGGGAGTCTGTTGGCGCTTGCGCTGGGCTGCGGGCCGGCCGCTCGGCACCTACGAACCACGTGGCGCCCCTTGGCTGAAAAGAGCCTGCCAACCCACGCGCGCGACAAGACGTCGCCGCAGGCCGATGGCCCACCACTCCTACGCCTAGGCCCAGGCGCAGATTCTTTGCGGCCCAAAGCCGTACGCACATCTTCCGGCGGCGTTTTCCACACGCCGTTAGGGCGAAATAATCGCGGGACGTGGGGGAGTGGGCGCAGTTAATCCCACGTTCCTCCCCACGGCTCGCCTCATCGGCTTCGCCGCACGAGGCTATAAGTAGGGGGAGGAGGGGAAGCGGCAGACGCTCGAACGCTCCTCTCCTCTCCGCCATCTTCTTCCTCCTGCTTTCCCTCGCAGCAGCGCCTCGCCGCCGCGCCGTCCCACCATTCTTCACTCCGCCCCGCAGCTTTGCCTCCGCAGGGTCGTGCTTTCTCCGCCGTCGCACTCTTCTTCGCTAGCTACTCGCCACCATGCAGTACGGCGGGGACTGGGACGGCTCCAACGTCCACATGGACCACATCGAGTTCCTCCGCAAGACGCCGCGGTTGCCCGGCGCGGACCAGGTGCGGGTCCGTCTCGCGCCTGCGAAGGAGATCACGCCGGAGTCGGAGGAAGGCGAGCAGGTAGTCTTCAGCTCGCATTTCCTCCGCAGCATCGGCTTGCCGGCGAGCGCTTTCTTCCACTCCTTCCTCGACTTCTATCAACTCCAGCCGCACCACCTCACCCCGAACACGGTGGTGCTGCTGTCCACCTTCGTCACCTTGTGCGAAGGCTTTCTCGGCATTCTCCCCACCCTCGAGCTCTGGGGGGAGTTCTTTCGATCTAAGCTGGGCACCCGCATACAGGGCGTGCCGGCCCAGAGCGGCGCCTTCATCGCGATGCGGAGGCCGGCGGCCGACAACCACTTCCCCGTCATCACGTTAATCCAGTCGATGAAGCGCTGGCAGAAGTCATATTTCTACGTGAAGAACGTCGCCCCACAAGGCGACTACATCAATTTGCCGGCTTACGTAGCCGGCCCGCCGGCTGGGAGGCGGCTCCACTGGTCCTATCGGGCCGCAACGCTGACGCCGACCGGAGCTGCGGCCGTCGCCCGAATGCGGGTGATGATCCAGTCGGAGGGCCTGACTAGGCCCGACTTGCTGGCCGCCTTCGTCGCGCGCCGGGTGCTTCCGCTTCAGAGCCGCCCTCACCTGATCTGTCAGATGAGCGGCCAGCTCGATCCGAGTCGGATGTGCACCAAAGACATGCCGCACGACGAGGTGGCCCATATGGTGAATTACCTTGCGAACAGCAAGCTCTCCGCAGAGTGGCGGCTTGGCAAGGAGCCATATTCCTGTGCACATCCTCCGCCCACGGTATGTTCTCTTTTTCCTTTTCTTTTCTTAGTTTTGTCGCCGAGTTCCTTCTGGCCGTCTTTGACCAGTCGGCATGCCTTTGCAGAGCCCTCTCCTTCGACCTGCAGCTGGGTCGGGGTGGAGCGCCAATTCCTCCCTGACCGGGCGGAGCATGACCTGGAGGACCACGACTTGGGGGGCAGCCGCCATGGATGACAACACCGACGCGGGTGGCGGCAAAGCCGGCGGCGAACCAGGGGGCTCCGGGCTTGGAGCCAGTTTTGACGACTAGCCGGATGACGACGAGGCGGAAATTGTCCCACGGCACCAGCCGGCGTCTGGCCACGGCGCGGGTTCTCCGCCACGCCGCCTGCTCGGGGCAGCGGGCAGAAGCGCCGTGCCGCGTCGGGCTTGTTCGGCAGTCGGCCGAAGAAGCCCAAGGGCGGGGCAGCGGCGACCAGGCGAGATCAGGCGGCCGCGAAGGCGGCCCACTTCCGCAAGGTGGTGAAGCAGCCACAGATGGTGTCGGCGTAAGTGTATATTCCTTTGTACATTTTTTCTTCTTTTCTTGGTGATTTCTGAATCCTTGCCCTTTTCTCAAAAAATCAGGGCTCCGCTTTCACTCGAGCGGGTTGCTGCCGCCTCCGTCGTTGGATCGCCGGGAGGATCTGGGAGCACCCGCCGCGTGGACCCCCGCGCCGAGCTTCAGGCGGCGGCGGAGCGAAACGCGCGGGAGGCGCGGGAGGAGCGGGAGGCGGAGGAGTTGAGGGCGGCTGCCGCCAAGGCGGCACAGGAGGAGGAGGCGGCGAAGGCGCGTGCCGACGCTGCGGCCAAGGCCCAAGCGGAGGCTGCGGCTGCGGCAACAGAGGAGCGGGCCTTGCTCGTCACCCCTCTGCGTGTCGCGGCGACCAGCTGGGATCGGAGAGGGAGGACGACGTCGTCGTCCCGGAGAGGGAGGCGGCACCGGCCCCGCCAACTGGGGCGGCTAAAGGTGGCCGGTCTAACGTGCCGTCTACGCAATCGGCTGGGGGCGAGCCGGCCGCGAGGACGGACCTGGTGGTCCAGTCGCCATCGCGCCAGCGCACGGGGAAGGCTGTATCGGAGCGGCAGAAGGCCGCGGGCTCCAGCTCATCGGCCCAGGACATGGAGCCGGCCAGCGCCAGCTCAAGGTGGACGCCGGGTGGAGGGACGGCTTTTGTGAACGTGGCAGCGCAGGACGTCTGGAACCGGCTTCAGTCCCAGGCTGCGGCGCTGAGGAAATACAATGACGAGTTCCTTGCGACGCGGGCGGCCATTCGGATTAGTCTTTTTATTTTTCTTTTTTGATCTTGGTTCCTTCCGTGGGGGCGCGTCAGCGCACCCACTGGGTGTAGTCCCCGAGTTCCGAGTCGGCTACTGAGCAGGCGGCTTGGAACTTCTTAGTGGGCTTTGTTTTGCTATCTTGTTGTTATTCGCTCCTCTGCCTGTCTTGCAGGACTACCACAACCTCCGCGCGGCTGCCATCAACTCCCAGGCTCGGGAGCTGACCCAGAAGAATGCTGATCTATCTGGGAGCCGGGGTAAGTGCTTCGTCTTTTATCTCACGTGGGGGCGCGTCAGTGCACCCACTGGGTGTAGTCCCCGAGATTCGGGCCGACTGCTGAACGGTCGGGTCGGATCTTCCTTGACGACTTCTTCCTTATTGCTTCTTTCTTTTCTGCCATCCCTGCAGCGGCCAACGCCAGTCTGAGGGAGCAGCTGGGCGGGGCTCAGGCCGCCCTCCGTGTTAAGGATGCCGAGTTTGACGCCTTGGCACAGGAGCGTGACCGCCTGGCCAAGAGGTTGGCCGACCAGGAGGAGAGCCACAAGGCGGCCCTGAAAGCGGTGCAGGACAGCGAGGCCTCCCTCCATGCCGAGTATGAGACAGAGGCAGCCAGCTGGGCCAAAGCGAGGCAATCGCTGATCAACGGCTATGGCCAGATCGAAGACTTGGTTGACGGTAGGCCGCCTTCTTCTTCATCCTTGCTAGCCGCTTGCCGTTTGGCTTGTTTTCTAACTTGGTGTTTTTCTCTTCTTTCTCTTTCTTTCTTGCGCAGAATACTTCCCTGGCTACACTAGTGCCGCCAACCAGGTCGTCGAGGCCCACCGCGAGGCACGAAGGTAGGCTGGCGCCGAGATCGCGCCGAACGCTCGCCGGACGCTGGAGGAGCAGCTCTGGGCGATTCAGGCCCGCCTCCAGCCGGCTCATCGCATGCTCCGCCGGCTTCAGCGTGTTGGGGCGCAGGTGTTGGCCGCTCTCTGGCCTGGTGAGGTGATTCCCCGCACCCCCGGTCGGACTGCCGACTGGCTGGAGGTGGCGGTCGGCCGCTTCGAGGCCTGGAAGGCTTCTGCGGCTCGGTCCGGCGATAGGCGGGCGGTGGAGTTCGCCAAGGCCTGGTATCCCGAGCTGAGTATGGACCAGCTGGCCACCTGGCGGCAGGAGGCCGACACGGAGTTGGAGCCGGCATGGCCGGCTATCATCCAGCGGGCTTCGGTGATTGCCGACTACACCGACACCAGTGCCTTCGGTCCTGAGGTGGATGACAACGGCGTTGCCCAGCCGGAGGAGTGGTTCGGGCTGAACCTGGCAGATGGCGAGGACTCGGCAGAGGAGATCGACTCCAGCGACGAGGGCGAGGAGGAGGATGAAGACGCCGCGCCAGATGGTGGAGCAGCCGGTCAGCCTCAGCTTGACCGTGCCTCCAGCAACAAGGCACGTGCGGGTGCACCGCCTGCAGCCGGCGATGATCAAGCCGAGACCCGCCAGCCGGCCACTCCTCCAGCTGGTGGCACCGTCTCCACCGACCAGCCCGGCTCCCCTGCTGCGCCCTTAGTCTAGTCTGCTGCCTCTACTTTCCTGTTTTACCACTCTTGGAACAACATTTTGTTAAGTTTGCGCAATTCCACCCACTGGGGGTGTATTCGAACTATATTGACTGCCGGCCTGTTAAGGGCCTTATGTGTAAATATAATTATGCATGCATTTGGCTTTCCCTTGTTCTTTGCTTTTCATCCTTTGGTTGTTTCCTTTGCCGCCCTCCCTTGGTTGCCGCCTTCCCAACCGGACAGTTGCTCTGCAATCTCTGGCTGGAGAAGTGCTTGGCCAGTTGGGAGGGCAAGTACTCTAGCTTTGTTGGATTATAGCGGAGTGACTGGGAGGCCGGCCAGCTGGCTGTTTTGACAGTCGGTAGGCGTGGTTGGAGGCCGTCTTTGCGTTATATAAGTTCGTTAGTCCTTAGCCGTTTTTCGTGTGGGCATCCTTTCTACCTTTGGCTCTTGCCAGTCGGACAGTCGGTTCTTCGAGCTACGACTTTCAACAAGAGAGGGCTCGGGTGCCGGCACACTACTTGTCCGACTTCGGGTAGAACTTTTAATATAAGTTAAGGCGGCCAGTCCCCGGGCCGACTAGTCGAACCCGGTGCCGGACAGAAAATCAAATGTAATAATACATTCATGAGTATGACACTTTTCATTTATAGATAAAGGAGGGCAGTCCCCGAGTGCGCCTCGGGGGGCCCGTTGTCTTGTATTTAATACAAAAAGGTAGCGTGATACATACTGCTTTTAACTGTAAAATCTTCTCAGGAGGTTCGCGTTCCATGGTCGCTCTGACTCCTTGCCGGAATCATCCCTCTTGCGTGCTCTTGGTTTTTGTGCGTCGATCAAGTAGTAGGAGTCATTGCCTAGTGCCTTGCGGATGACGAAAGGGCCTTCCCAAGGGGCGGAGAGCTTGTGCTGGCCGGCTATTCGCTGGATCAGCCGAAGCACAAGGTCGCCCTCTTGGAAGGATCTTGGCTTGACCTTCCGGTTGTGGTAACGGCGCAAACCCTGCTGGTAGATGGCGGACTGGCTGAGTGCTAACAGCCGGCCTTCTTCTAGCAGGTCGACGCCGTCTTCTCGCGCTTCCTTGGCCTCCGCCTCCGTGTACATGGTGACCCGAGGCGAGTCGAACTCGATGTCAGTCGGGATGACAGCCTCGGCACCATATACAAGGAAGAAGGGAGTGGAGCCGGTTGACTTGTTTGGGGTAGTACGCAGACTCCAGAGGACAGCCGACAGCTCATCGAGCCAGCTGCCGGCCGATAGCTCCAGTGGTACGACCAGTCGGGGCTTGATGCCGGAGAGGATGAGTCCGTTTGCTCGCTCGACCTGGCCGTTTGACTGCGGGTGGGCAACGGACGCTAAGTCCAGTCTGATGCCTTGTGTCGCGCAGAAACGTGCTAGTGCTCCTTTGGCAAAGTTTGTGCCGTTGTCGGTGATGATGCTGTGCGGCACACCATACCGGGTAGTGATGTCGGCAATGAATGTCACGGCAGTCGGCCCGTTCAGCTTCTTGATTGGCTTCGCTTCGATCCGCTTGGTAAATTTTTCCACGGCGACGAGCAGATGTGTCAAGACGCCGCGGGCTGTCTTGAATGGGCCCACCATGTCCAGCCCCCAGACGGCAAAGGGCCAGGTGAGGGGGATGGTCTTGAGTGCGGAAGCCGGCAGGTGTTGCTTGGAACTGAAGACTTGGCATCCTTTGCAGCATTTGAATATCTCTTTGGCATCTTCCAACACAGTCGGCCAGAAGAAATCATGGCGGAAGGCTTTGGCCACAAGTGATCTTGAGGCTGCGTGGTGGCCGCATTCGCCTTGGTGGATATCCTTGAGGATTGCTACGGCCTTCTCTGGCTCGACGCAGCGCTGGAAGACTCCAGTGACGCTGCGCTTGACAAGTTCTCTGTTTATTAGTGCATATGCTCCGGCTCGGTGTTGCACTAGTCTTGCCGAGATCTCATCAGTCGGCAGCTCTCTGTTGACTAGGAAGTTGAGGATGGGCTGGGCCCATGATGGAGCTGTGACTTCTTCTACTGTGAGTACGACCACTGTGACTCGGGTGGGTGGGCTGGGTGGTGGAGAGTTGGAGTCGGCCATAGCTTCTTGTGTCGTTGCCGTCCCCGAGCCGACTGCGGCAGTCCCCGGGCCGGGTTCTGAAATCCCAGAGCCGGGTGCGACACCGGCAGTCCTCGGGCCACTTGTCGAAGTCCCCGAGCCGCCTGCTGGGTTCCTCCAGTCGGATTCGGCTGCATCAGGGGCGGGCGGTATGAATATAGAGTCCGACTCTGGATACGGCTTGGTAGACGGTTTGAGGAGGCGCTGGAGAGAGACAACGGTTGGTATAGCCTGTCGGGAGGAGCCGATCCGTGCCAGGGCATCTGCTTGGTCGTTGTCGGCCCGTGGCACGTGAAGGAACTCGCACCCTTCGAAGTGCCCACTGATCTGCTGGACGAGGAATCGATAGCTCCCCATGTTTGCATCCTTGGCATCCCAGTCGCCAGATGACTGCTGGACCACCAAGTATGAGTCGCCGTAACACAGGATCCAGCGTATGCCGAGCTCTTTGGCTAGCCGGAGCCCGTGTATGAGCGCCTCGTATTCAGCCACGTTGTTGGAGGCGGCAAAGTGGATTTGCAGCGTGTATCTGAGCTTGTCGCCTTTGGGAGAGGTGAGGACGATGCCGACTCCCAAGCCGGTGCGCATCTTGGACCCGTCGAAGTGCATCCGCCAATGAGTAGAGTCGGGAGCCGGCGGTAGATACTGGGTCTCGACCCAGTCGACGAGGAAGTCGGCCAATTCTTGGGACTTGATGGCGGTGCGGGGCTAGTAGAAGATTGTGTAAGGAGCCAGCGCAATGGCCCACTTAGCCACCCGGCCGGATGCATCCTGGCTGCCTATGATCTCGGCAAGCGGGGCGGTGCACACGACCGTGATGGGATGCTCTTGAAAGTAGGGCTTCAGCTTCTTGGCGGCGATGTACACTCCATAGCACATCTTCTGGTAGTGTGGTAGTTTTGCTTTGAGCTGGATAGTACTTCGCTTAGATAATATACCGACCTCTAGACTAGCTGGGCTCGGCCTTCTTCTGGGCGCTGGACCACGACGACTGTACTGACCACTCGGCTAGTTGCGGCAATGTAGAGGATCATGGGCTCCTTCTCAGTCGGCGCCGCCAGGACAGGTGGAGTGGTCAGCATCTTCTTCAACTCATGGAAGGCTTAGTCTACTTGGTCATTCCACTCGAAATGAGTGGATTTCTTCATAAGTCGGTACAGGGGGAGAGCCTTCTCTCCTAGCCAGCTGATAAAGCGGTTTAGGGAGGCTAGGCACCCAGTGAACTTCTGTACAAATCGCAACTTGGTGGGAATCTCCATTCTCTCAATGGCCTTGATCTTCACAGGGTTGCACTCAATGCTGCGTTCGGAGACCAGAAAGCCCAGAAGCTGGCCGGCTGGTACTCCGAACACGCATTTCTCGGGGTTGAGCTTGATCTGGAATCGGCGCGAGTTGGCAAATGTTTCTTTGAGGTCTTCCAGCAGGGTGCCTCGCTTTTCTGTCTTCAACACAATATCGTCTACGTAGACGTGGGCATTTCTGCCGAGTTGCTTGAGGAGGCATTTCTGCATGCAACGTTGAAAAGTGGCACCAGCATTCCTCAAGCCGAATGTCATATTCAGGTAACAGAAAGCTCCGAATGGTGTGATGAAGGCGGTCTTCAGGCGGTCTGCTGGGTCCAACTTAATCTGGTGATATCCTGAGTAGGCATCCAAGAAACTCAATAGCTCACATCCGGCTGTGGAGTCTATTACTTGATCAATCCGTGGCAGAGCAAACGAATCTTTGGGGCAGGCCTTGTCGAGGCTAGTGTAGTCTATACACATACGCCATTTGTTATTCTTCTTTAACACCAAGACTGGGTTGGCAAGCCACTCTGGGAAAAATACTTCCATAATAAAGCCGGCGGCAAGGAGCAGGGCTATCTCTTCTCCTATGATTCCTCTCTTCTCTTCTGACAGTCGGCAGAGAGGCTGCTTGACCGGCTTCGCGTCGGCTCGGACGTGTAACTTGTGCTCGGCGAAACCCTTCGGAACACCCGGCATGTCCTTTGGGGACCATGCAAAGATGTCTCGATTCTCATGGAGGAAGTCGACGAGCTCGCCTTCCTATTTACTGTCCAGGTTTGCACCAATGACTGCAAACCTCTCCCGGTTCTCCATGTCCAGAGGTATCTTCTTCGTCTCCTTGGCCGGCTCGAAGGAGCCCTGCGCATCATATTCCTTGGGGTTGGGGGACAAGGCCGGCTGTTTGCCGGCCATGGCCACAACTCGCTCCAGCATCTTCTTCTCTTCTGCCACTATGAGGGACTCGGCCAGCCGGCTGCTGGCTGCAGCGCACTCGATGGACTTCTTGTAGTCGCCGGCTACAGTGATGATCCCCTTCGAGCTCGGCGTCTTCATCTTCAGGTAAGCGTAGTGGGGCACAGCCATGAACTTGGCCAGAGCAGGTCGGCCAAGCAAGGCGTGGTAAGTGCTTTCCAGATCCACTACCTCAAACCAGATTGCTTCTCGGCGAAAGTGATCCTTGTCTCCGAGGAGAACATCCATCTTGATCTTGCCGATCGGGGAACAGGACAGGCCGGGTACGATGCCTTGGAACACAGTCCGGCTTGGCATGAGCTGCTTCGCCTTGAGGTTCAACTTCTCCATGGTATCGCGGTACAGTATGTTGATACTGCTTCCGCCATCAATCAGAACGCGGGAGAATCGGGCAGCCCGCCTCTCCGTTGCGAGGGTGACATCCAACACCAATGCGTAGGAGCCAGGGGACGGCATCACCTCTGGGTGATCGGCCCGGCTCCAGTTGATGGGCCTTTCGGACCAATGCATGAACTCGGTGTTGCTGGAGGCGACTGCATTGACCTCTTGGTGCTGTCGGCGTCGGCTGCGCTTGTCTTCAACCTGGCTTGTGAAGACGACGTAGGCGGCATGCTCATCTGGGAACTCATCTTGAATGGCTCCGACTGCTGGTCGAGCAGCCGGCTGCTGGGGGGCTGGAGGCGGCGGGCCGGGAGGCGGAGGCGGCACCAGCCCCTCGCCCTTGGAGATCCGGGTGAGCCAGTGGCACTTTCGGGTCGTGTGGTTGGACGGCTTCGTGCTGCTGTGGAACTTGCAGCGGGCATCGGGAGTCTGCTCGTAGGAGAGGGCCGGCTGCCAAGCCGGCCTGCCGCCCTTCTTCTTGGGAGCGGGCCATTCTTCGGGCTGCTCATCTTCGACTGTGGCCACCTGCCGACTGGTGGAAGGCAGCATAGGGGCCTTGCGCTTGTGGTCGTTCTAGTGGGGGCGCCGATTGAGTCGCCAGCCAGCGTCTTAGGAGCCGGAGCGAGCACCTTCCCAGAGGCGTCCACTCGAAGCTCGGTCTTCATTGAGGAGTCGGCTGTGGCGTACTTGTCTGCAATGACCAACAGTTTGTCGAGGGTAGCCGGCTCATCGCAGAGGAGTCAGTGCTTGAGGAGGGTGCCCTCTCGGCACCCGAGGGTGAAGTATTCGATGGCTTGAACCTCGTGCACCCCCTCGCAGGAGTTGCGGAGCTCGGCCCACCGCGTGAGGTAGTCGCGGGTCGATTCGCTGGGCCCTTGGACGCATACGGAGAGCTGGCGGGGCTTGGGAGTCCGCTTGTACGTGCTGGTGAAGTTGCGGACGAAGACTTCCGCGAAGTCCAGCCAACTGTTGATGTTGTAGGGCTTGAGGCTGTTGAGCCAGGTGCGTGTCGGGCCTTGCAGCATGAGAGGGACGTACTTCACGGCTACGCGCCTGTTGCCGTTTGCAATGCAGATGGCGGTAGAGTAGTCGATGAGCCAATCTTTCGGCTTCACAGAGCCGTTGTACTTGGGCGTGTCTCTGGGGAGCGAGAACCCTTTGGGGAAGGGTTCGTCGCGGATGCGGGGGCCAAAGCATGGTGGGCCGACATCATCTTCTTCTTCTAGCGCCAGGGATCGAGCTAGGCGGTCGATCCGGTGGCGGGCGTGGTTCTCGCCGACTCCTTCGCGGCGGCCTAGTCGGCCACCGAGAGTTGGATGTGTGACAGGCGGCGGGGTGAGACATCTCTCCCCACGAGGCGGGGGAGGAGGCGGATCGCCTTGGCGCTCCACTGCTCGAGGGCGTCTTTCCGCGTCGCGCTCGATGGTGATTCGAGTCCGGCTGCGGCTTGCAGCCAGCTCCTTGTCCTTCCTTGCGCGGGCGCCGCTCGCAGTCGGCGACCGGGATGTCATGGCGTGCTCTCGACGTGGGGGAGGACCCTCAGTGCGGGCGCCGACTTCATGCCATTCTGCGGCCGCATCGATCAGCTGCTGGATATGTCTTGTCATGTAGGGGAGCTCATCAGCCCCCAGCCCGTTCAGCTCTTCTGAAGCCGCCTGAGTGGCTCGCAGATTCTCGAGCGGTGTGGTGTAGACCGGGTGGTCTGCCCCCAGCATGCTGGCGATGGCCGCGCCGCGCTTCTTGATGAGGCCGGCTCGGCTCAGCCCGCCGTGAGGCGGCGTACCAAAAGCGGCGCGGTCGACTTTGCGCTGGTGGGCCTCGGTGAGGCGTCTCATGGAGGCTATCTTCTGGCGCTCCGCAATGAGGGCGAGGCGGCGTGCCTCCAGGGTCTCGGCGTGGGCATCGGCCGGGATGGGGACGGACAAGTCATGCATCACCGCTTGTAGGGCGTCGTGGGCGTTCTCGCCCGAGGCAGCTCTCGGGGTAGTCCGTGCGTGCGTCGGACGCGGGCTCGCCGGAGATGCGAGTCTCGCCAAGAAGATCGGCGAGGCAGCTCGCCGCGCAGGCGTCGTCGACGCCTTGCAGCGCGTCGGGGCAAGCGCCATCATGCGTAACGGGCTGGCTACGCTCGTGGAGGAGAAAAAGGGTTCCCGTCCAGAACAGGTCTCCGGACGACGGTGCACCTCGCCCCACGGTGGGCGCCAAATGTCGGGTGGTAGGTGCGACATATGCCAACGGGTGGCTTATCATTGTGGGAGCCAGTAAAACGTCGCCGGTGCCTGGAAACGGGATGAGGCGAAGACATGCATGCCGGCGGATCTTACCCAGGTTCGGGGCTCTCCGTGGAGATGACACCCCTAGTCCTGCTCTACGGGGTCTCCGCATGATCACTAGATCAATACAAGTAGCTACAAGTGCTCCTTGAGCTGTTTGGCTAGAGGAAGAAGAAGGGCAAGGCTAGCTCTTCTTTCCTCTCTATGTGGTGTGTGGAATTCTATGAGATCAACCCTTTGCATGGGTGTCCCGGGGGGTTTATATAGGCCTACCCCCCAGGGGTACAATGGTAATCCGGCTGGGCGCGGGTCCCAGCCATCAGCGTCTATGCTCGCCGGCTTCTCTGCCGGTCATTGGGGCCCGCCGAGTGGTGGGTCCCGCCGGCTGCCGGCCTCTTGGCCGGCCCTACCGCTTGGGGGCTTTGTCGGTGGCTGGGTACTGTCGCCTCGCCTCTGATGACGAGGGCTTTGTCGAGGTAAGCATGGCTACAGTGTCGCCGCCTCGCGGGCTCTCACTGTAGCCTTACCTCGTCTTGTCTTCTTAATGAGGCACATGTCTCGAGGGACGGGGGTAGCCGGCTATTGGGAGCCGGCCACACCCCTAGCTGACTAGAGGAGGCCAGGCCGCCTTCGGGTGTCTCTCTAGAAAAGGGGGCCCGCCGCCTGCGGGCCGTACTGGCACCTGTTGTGGGTGACATCAGGGCCAACACGGCTACAGTGTCGCGCCGGACGGGGGATGACTGGCCCGTACGACGCCCTGTGGCCACGCCTGTTCCGGGATTCAAGGGTAGTGGGCTGTACTGCAGCCACGCCCCATCCTATCGCCGTTATGTGGGTACAGTCTTAGTGGATGCAATCTTGGCCGGCTCCTGGGAGCCGGCTTTCTTCCTGGCCGTCTTCTGGGATTCGGCTTTCTTCATGGCCGTCTTCTGGGAGTCGGTCCTCTTGGGGCCGGCTTCCTGGAGTCGGCTATCTCGTATCCTTCTTGGGGGAGGTTTCTGAGGCTGGGTTGCCTTCTGGGAGTCGGCCATGGGGATAGCCGGCCGGGGGAAGGCGGCCCTACGCTTTGTATGCTTGAAGGCTTGAATGGCCTGATAATTTTTCAAAGAGCCAGGGGGAGTCGGTATGGTTACCCGTGGCCATTTACACCAACAGAACGTCGTTAAGCTATCGGGTCCGGTTTTGGATCCGATAACCCGCTAACAGCCCCGACCAATGGGGATTTTCCACATGTAAAATCATCATTGGCTGGAGGAAACACGTGTCGGCTCACCGTTGGGACAGATGTCATCCACTCATTGGACCGAAGGCGCCTATGATACATCGACACGTGGCACGGCCCAACAGAGGCAGAAAAGGCCGGCCCGTTTGAGTTGGTCAAAAGGTGGCGGGCCGGCCCACAGAAAGCCTGTTAACAGCCTATTCGCATATAGCCCATTTACAGCCCGCTAACCCAGGGCCCGTTACGACCTATCCGAATTAGGCCCCGTAGCGTCATCTGGGCCGTCCAATATGATTCCAGCCCATTTTAAGTTCTGGCCCATGACGTCTTTCGTCCAAAGATAAGGCCCTTTGTAACTCTTGGCCCATTAACGGCCCGTGGTGAAACTGGCCCGTAATGAACAGTGTATCACTTTATACCCATTAACGTCCCATTAATCCATTGGGCTGTTTGCACCCCATGTTATCTTTCAGCCTTCTCAGGGCCCATTTATTCTTGGGCTCATTTCCAGCATTCGGTTACTTATGGCCCGTTACTGCCATTTTCTGCTTGTGGGCCAAATTCAGCCCGTGGTTATAGTCGGCCCGTTTGTGGCCCGTTAATACGTTGGGCCGTTTTCATAGCGTCATCAAATACGGCCTATTAACGATGGCCCGTTATGGTCGGCCCATGAACGGACGACTCCAACTCTAGCCCGTTTACGGCCATAATGCGGTCTATTTTTGGCCCATGTTTGGCCAGTCGATCATACGGCTCGTCTAAGGCCCATTGATGATACGGCCCATAGAAGGCCCATTGTTTCTATGGCCCGTAGAAGGCCCATTGTTTCTACGGCCCGTAGAAGGCCCATTGTTTCTACGGACCGTAGAATGCCCATTGTCTCTACGGCCCGTAGGAAGCCCAGTGTCACTATAGTAAATATGTAGCCCATGGCCTGTTAAAGGCGGGAAACTACTATAGGTTTAGACCTGCTAATGGCCCAAGATGATTATAGGCCCATGTTTTGGCCCATATAAGTAACGAGCCGGCCTGAAGACCGACAACACTGAGATCCACTGAACCTTCCGGCCTAAATTACAGCATACTGACCAAAGAATAAACCTAGACTACACAACAAAGAAATTACGACATATTAGGAATCAAAGTTCGCTACCCGATGATAATAAAGCGCAACATGACCGCGGATTACATACACTGGGCATCAAAGGTCGCCACCAGTGCATATAAACGCGCTGACAAAAGAATATACAAAACTAAGATCACTTCAGAAGGCACTAGACCTGGCAAGCTCGGGCCCCGCAAGCAGTCGAACAAGCTGATGAGACCTCAGTTGTGTCAACGATAGATGCTTCATCCCTAGCTTTATGGCACCATAGTGCGCAAGGCAGTCCCCTAACATCTTCATTACATCTTTGACTTCAAGTCGGAGCTGAGCTGAAGCAAGCCTTTCCACTTTAAGTTGAGACTGAAGAAGTCGAATTGATTGAGGCAACGACTGCACAAAGGTTGTCTCACACCTGCTGGTGAGTAGCTTCAACTCACTGTCTTCATCAAGAAAGAACCTTGGGGTCATCTCGCTGTCCTCAAGATGGTTGGCTCACTATCTTTCCTAAAGTTCTGCCTAGCATAAGAGATACGACTCTGAAAGAGAAACAAGGAGACATGTAACAGGTTTCACAATTATATAAGCAAATAAATGGATCTGTTCTGCATAAGGAACATGTTTTTACAACTACAGTTTAAAATTGGTAGGTATTGCAAACATCCAATCAGATGTAAACAACAGTGGAGGAAATGATGCCTATCCAAATCTATACTAGAACAAAGTTTGAAGGCTTGAGAAGGATGAACTTACATTACATGTTAACACGGGCTGGACAAAGCCCTTCTCCATGTTGATGGAAAGATAATTCAATAAATTCCCCAAAGAAAATTCTTTATAAGCGTTGCCATTATTCTACATATTGCAAAGAGTAAATATAGATCAAATAATATTGGAAGAAATAGAGGGTAATGAAGCTCAGGTGCAGACTAATGATACATAATCAAATATCTCGCGATGCATGTACAGTAATACCACCACCGTCCGTTATTAGTTGTCGCTCAAATGGATGTATCTAGCACTATTAAGTTCTAAATACATCCAATTGATCAAGAATTAATTCGATACAGAGGGAGTACATGACAACAGGTACTTACATGAGCAATCCAAAACTTCATAACCATTGCGTTAATTCTACATTTATCTAAGAGTAAATATAGATCTTATAATTTCAAGAAAAGGAAGGATAAAGAAGTGAACATTCAAAGTGATGCTACATAATCAAACAGAAATGAGTGTAAGTATGCTGACAAAGGGCAAGAGGTACTGCCAAGAGCAATGCAGAGCCCAGTATTGTCGTGAGATCCTATGATCCTTTGAGCAAGGAGATTCAGCTGAAATTAGTTTTGATACAAGAGAGAAGGTAAGGCACATGCAGAAATTTAGGAGTTCAAATTTTGAATAGATATCATAGACAGTACCTGACGCTGGGCTGTCAGCAGTTCTAATAAGGGTTTGGCCACTAGAGTAGGGGTAAAGTCTGTTACAGTTGGGCCTGTGTTTTCTGTGGCTGCTGATCTATCTGATTTAACAGGTAGCACTACCTTTTCCAAATACCTAGTTTGTACTCCTTGAGGATCTGCAATCACCCTCTTCCTTTTGGACATCTATTACAAAAGAACAACATTTGACTGGAAAAACATAGTATGACGACACATGGAATAGGTACAAAAAATGGATAGGTATGGCATATACTCATATATGATGCTTAAACTAAGCAGATGGTGTAACAAAGTAGAAGTAATGCAAGAGGTCAGATGCAAAATATGTGCAACCAATACAACCTTGCCAAGTTAGAGCATGCACCTTGATGGGTGAATAAGATAGGCCATCCTCCACCATGCCAAGTTTGTTAGCCAGTGGATCGTTCCGCAATATTCCTCTCATGCGCCCATTCTCATATTCATTTTCATAATGTTCAATACCTGACATGCATGAAAACATAAAAACAAGTGAGATTATCTTTGTAATGCAGAAGTGATTCTAATCCAATACTTCCTCCCTATAAACCCCTTTGTGCTATCTCTGTAATTCTTCTAAGAGGTGCCATGCATGCTGTAATTTGGTGTGTGCATTAATATAATGTTGCCTACTACTCAAAATATGAGAGCTCCAGAAGTGATGATACTTCGCAGATGACAGCTTCAACATATAGTAAAGAAGAACAAGTCGACCTGACGTGACAGATTCAAAATATACTAAGGGAGAATAACTCGACCTGACCAGTCGACCGCAAGAGAAGAGGATCATCTTAAAGAAGAGCAGAAGAGCAAGCAGATTGAAGATATTACAAGTCTTTCTATACAATGTCGGTTGGCCACCCATGATGAAACAGAGCGCACAGAGAAATACTATTCCTTCCGGTCTCTCCATATGTGGCTCACATGCATTTCGAAACTAAAGTAGGAACATTTAGCTGACCAGTTAAACATCTCTCAGTTTAGTAATATCAGCATAATATCATATTTGAATTTGTACAACTAAGCTTGTTTAGCTCGATGGGTGGAGCAGTGCTATTACGACACGAACCACGTAGGCTGATTGTGGTCATCATAAAATGGGGAAACCGTAAGCATGATGAGTATAGTGTTGACCGTGGCAGTGGGATGGCAGATCTGAAGCTGCAAACCGCGCAAAGGGTAGTTAGAAACCGATATTTGCTTTGAAATAACAACTAAGATTTGGTATGAACAAGAAAGTACAGTCAACAAGTGACAAAGAAATGCAATTCTGCTGTCTCTCTATATGTCGCGACATGCATTTGCAAACTCAAGTGGGAGCTTGAGCTAACCAATTAAATGTGTCTGTTAACTAATATCAATTTCATATAACAATCATATTTGAACAACTAAGCTTTGGAATTTTGAGTGTTGTGTTGTTTAGCTTGAAGGGTGGAGTAATGCTAGTATGACAGAAAGCACCTACGCAGATCATAGTAAAGTAGATAAAAAGCGGAAAACCCTTAGCATCAAGAGTAAAATCAGGAAAGTGGAACTGGCTAGACCAGTGGGTGGCGCTCATGCTTTTCGAAGCGAATAAGGAACATTAGGTGACCAATTAAATGTTCTCTGTTTTAGTAATATGAGCATCATATCAGATTCATATTTCAACACGTAAGCTTTGGAATTATGAGTGGCATTTTGTTTCGCTTGATGTGTTGAGGTCTTGAGGAGCAGTGCTAGCACGACACGAAGGAGGGAAGCACCTACGATGATGGTAGTGAATATAAAGGGGGGAAACCATAAGCTTTACGAGTATAGTGACTGTGACATGGCGGATCTAAAGGTGCAAACCGGACAAAGCTACTTCACAACCAATGCTTGCATTCAACTAGCCAGTACGATTTGGTATGGACAAGAAAAGTACAGTAAACAATTTAAGATCTATTTTCCGAGTGAGATCAATAACTTTAGCACATATAGAAGAGTACCACCTCTCTTGCGACGCCGTGTAGGCCCCTGCTGATATGTTGAGGGTGCTGTGGGTGTGATGGCTTTCGGCGGCAGGGAAGAAGACTTTAGATGGCAGACGACCGGGTTGGGGGATAAATCCTGTTGCCGTGGACGAGGCGGTCGTAGGGGCGGCAACGGCAATGTGGTCGACGGCGCCGATGAAGCGAGACGATGCGATGAAAGGATCCTGGTCCGGCGCCGTGGATGAGAGACGTCCATCTCTTGCAGTGGACGACGGGGTAGGGGTAGCGGTTCCAGCAAGGTGGAGGATGGGGGGGGCGGAGGGAGGAGGCTGGCCGCAGTGGGGAGGTTGTCATGGCGCCGAAGGTGTATGAATGGGGAAATGGAGGGGGAGGGGGTATCTCAAATTTTGGGACGCGCTTGTCTGAAATGTGGGAAAGTTACGAACTTATCCCCCGTTTAAAATTTCGGACATCACGTCGGTTGGGGATAGGACGGTAATCTCGCATCTCCCAAATGTTTGTCGATAACGATTTTGGGCGAGGAGAGGGTGTTTTGCCGCCCACGGTTGGCGCCCACAGTGTATGAACGGGGCTGACAGGTAGGGCGGTTGTGTCACGTCTGAGGGAAGTTACACATCTGCCCCTATATAAAATATTAGCTTACATCGATTTCGGACGAGGAGAGTTTGTTTTGCCGCCGACCGTGGATGAATGGGGAAATGGAGGGAGAGACACATGTCTTTCGGACGAGCTTGAATCAAATGTGTTTTGCCGCCCACGTTTGGCGCCCACCGTGTCGGAATGGGCTCAGAGGCCGTCATGTCACGTCTGATTCAACTTACTAGTCTACCCCTATCGACGGCAGTGTAAATCCGGTCGATAAGGATGTCAAGTGTCAGGGGTAGACAGTACTATCTCGCAAACACTTGCTTCGGGCAGCCCACAAATGATAGTGGGTGTTTAGCCGCTTCGTTGAAAAGTTGGGAGAATTAGCATTCACGTTTACCCTGGGCCCTGGCAACTAAATCCAAATCCAATTTTTACTCGATTACGAATATCCACAGATAATCCAATTTATTTCTTCAAAACCACAACAAAGATTTATTCCACCTTTATATATGATTATGATCTAGAAATGTCGTGATCTTCGAATTCAGTAGGTTGGATACACTTTGAGTCAAATAGTTATTTCATCCAATACAATATGATCACACGAAAAACAGTTCACCTTATGTCAATCATACAAGTACTGAGGATTACCTCACCTAAAAAATTCGGATCATTACAACACATGGACAATATAGGGTGTCTTACAACATAATCCATTCAGAGACATGACACAACATGCAAGTACAATAATCTAATGAAAATTTCAACTGCTATCTAAAGAAGAACAGGGATTACCCTGGGCTTCAGATAGCAGAAGCAGCAGGACCTCCTCCGTCTTCAAATGCAACATTCTTACTTCCTCCAGTTATTGGGTTGCTTGGATAATGCGTGCAGCTAATTGCATAATTTCCAGCTTCAAGATCGAGATTACCTCATTCATGGCAGCCACACCATCTCTTTCTGCTTCTAGTAGCGCCTCAAGAACTAATAATATCTGTGCTCAGACTGCTCTCCGGCGGTGTTGCCTCTGAACTGCTACCATCTGGTAACATGGATGGTGCACTGCTTCCACAAATAGATTCTGGGGTTGTACATTGTGTCCAAGTGTGAACGGCATCCTGAAAGGTTTCCGATGGACATAAGCAAGAGATCTTTATCGCATGATCCAGGCAGTAAGCTTACATGGTAAACGACATACGAATTATTGCCGAGCATGGCAAGCTATATTTAGATGGTTCTAAGCAGCATCAGCCGAAAGGAAATTAAAATGGTAAGATGAAACTAGGGATGTAAGTGGCAAATAAACGACATCCGCCAGTCCCATCTATTTAGTTTTTCCTAGCTCCCTGGTTCATTTTCTTCAAAAAACAAAAACTCTTTTGAACTATCATACCACTAGTGGACTTTAATCGGGATTAAATGGGACCCAGTTGACATCCCTAGTTGAAAGGGAGTGTACCACCGCTATATTTAAGTTGCCAAGGCATCTAAGCAGTTGAAATAATCTGAGAAAGCACATAACAGTGTGGCCTCATATAAACTACGAAGACAGTCTTGTGATGAAGTTCAGAGGAAAAGTTAAGGACTCAAATGAACTAGGCATGCATTTCTTTACGATAGTACAGTAGGCACTGCTGACATATTGGCCAACTCAGGTATAGCGTAACAAGTAACAAACAAGCATTCGAATCAAGCAATACAGCAAAGCAGAGAACTGAACTATCTGTTATTCTATAGGATTACAGGTTGAGGGCACGAGCCAAGAAAGTAGCCCACACGCATTACATTTCACATGTACTAAAACACACTGGCTTACCATATGTTGCTGTGAAGCCTCGCTGCTGTTGCAATGTTCTTTGAAGATATCGTCAGCATCCCGTGGTTGCAAATCTACTTGTTTTAGTTTATTCTGCACCCTCTATTTAGGTAAAATTAATTTTAATCGTATGCACTGGTTCGAATTGATCATCAATGGTTCATCTAAACTAATGAAAGAAGGGTGTGTGCATACACGACAATATATCTGCTTCCCTCTATTTTTATGCTTGTTCGAGGTGCCAGCCCCAAAAGAACAAATATTTTGCTTCATGGGGTTGGCAGCTCCATAATTAACAGAAGCATCAAATTAGTCATGCAACTTGGTAAGATCAAGAACACACAAAAAATAATGAACATTGGCTCGTAGCAGTGATGTAATAGCTAGCATCAGAAAATGTAGGGTAAAACGAACAAAAACCAGCGGAACCACATGCTAGTTTGCTGATGTGTAATTAAGCATACAGAACATGAAGCAGTCTGATGGAACCAACAGGTGGCATCAGAACAACACCATTATCATAAATATAGCATGCAAGAAGTAAAATAGTAGGCAGTGATATCTAGGAATTAAAGTAATACTTAGGACAAAACTAAAGCATATTAACTATATGTGCACTGGTATGTAATTTAGCACATGTAACATGTTCACTACCAGAAGTATGGCCCTACAGGTGCAAGCAGAATAACGCGTCTCATGAAAAACTGAATGATGCCCTGAAGAAATTCAAAGGTGCGGTGCTTATGCTAAGAAAGTGAACGTAGGCGCCGGTCATTGGATAATAGTACCTGATTCTCAACGGCGTATGGGTATCGTTGACATACTTGATAGCCAAGGATCGTCGATGGTGCTCGTGTTGCGGTTGAGTTTGGGCCGGCTGTCGTCGTCGCTAAAGCGGCTCCGGTGCTACGTTTGCGGCGCCTGTCGACATACAAGAAAGCTCATCTGTGGTAAGTGAACAGTTGCATGATAAAGAGAAAAACCGAAGGAGTACAGATCGAAATAACCTGATGAGGCTGCGGCCTCGGTAAATCAGGGCTGGTGGAGTTGAATATGGCGTCCATGGAGCGGGTCCGGTGCAGTGGAGGAAGGCTTCGGCGGGCGCATTGTACAGTGCTTTCGGTGAGGCAGATCTATTGCGGCGGACAAGGGCTTGTATGAAGGGCCAGCGAAGGGACGGGCGAGGGAGTCAGTGAAGGGAATACACTGCGGTGGGCGAGGGCGCTGATACTTTTCCCACGTATCTATAATTTTTGTTTGTTCCATGCTATATTATATTCTGTTTTGGACATTATTGGGTTTTATTATACACTTTTATATTATTTTTGGGACTAACCTATTAACCGGAGGCCCATCCCAGAATTGCTGTTTTTTGCCTATTTCAGAGTTCCGCAGAAAAAGAATATCAAACGGAGTCCAAATGGAATGAAAACTTCGGGAATGTGATTTTCAGAACGAACGTGATCTAGAGGACTTGGACCCTATGTCAAGACATCAACCAGGAGGCCACGAGGTAGGGGGCGTTCCTACCCCCCCTGGGCGTGCCCTCCACCCTCGTGGGCCCCCTGTTGCTCCACCGACGTACTTCTTCCTCCTATATATACCTACGTACCCCCAAACTACCAGACACGGATCCAAAAACCTAATTCCACCGCCGCAACCTTTTGTACCCGTGAGATCCCATCTTGGGGTCTGTTCCGGAGCTCCGCCGTAGGGGGCATCGATCACAGAGGGCTTCTACATCAACACCATAGCCTCTCCGATGATGTGTGAGTAGTTTACCTCAGACCTCCGGGTCCATAGTTATTAGATAGATGGCTTCTTCTCTCTTTTTGGATCTCAATACAATGTTCTCCCCCTCTCTCGTGGAGATCTATTCGATGTAATCTTCTTTTGCGGTGTGTTTGTTGAGACCGATGAATTGTGGGTTTATGATCAAGTTTATCTATGAACAATATTAGAATCTTCTCTGAATTCTTTTATGTATGATTGGTTATCTTTGCAAGTCTCTTCGAATTATTAGTTTGGTTTGGCCTACTAGATTGGTCTTTCTTGCAATGGGAGAAGTGCTTAGCTTTGGGTTCAATCTTGCGGTGTCCTTTCCCAATGACAGTAGTTGCAGCAAGGCACGTATTGTATTGTTGCCATCGGGGATAACAAGATGGGGTTTATATCATATTGCATGAATTTATCCCTCTACATCATGTCGTCTTGCTTAAAGCGTTACTCTGTTCTTATGAACTTAATACTCTAGATGCATGCTGGATAGCTGTCGATGTGTGGAGTAATAGTAGTAGATGCAGGCAGGAGTCGGTCTACTTGCCTCGGACATGATGCCTATATACATGATCATACCTAGATATTCTCATAACTATGCTCAATTATGTCAATTGCTCAACAGTAATTTGTTCACCCACCGTAAATACTTATGCTCTTGAGAGAAGCCACTAGTGAAACCTATGGCCCCCGAGTCTATTTTCCATCATATTAATCTCCCGACAACAAGCTATTTCTGGCGCCATTTATTTCGTTTACTTTTACTTTGCATCTTTATCATAAAAATACCAAAAATATTATCTTATCATATCTATCAGATCTCACTCTCGTAAGTGATAGTGAAGGGATTGACAACCCCTTATCGCGTTGGTTGCGAGGATTTATTGTTTTGTGTAGGTGCGAGGGACTCGTGCGTGGCCTCCTACTGGATTGATACCTTGGTTCTCAAAACTGAGGGAAATACTTAAGCTACTTTGCTGCATCACCCTTTCCTCTTCAAGGGAAAACCAACGCAGTGCTCAAGAGGTAGCAGGCGCCGGTTAAGCAGATCCGGTGCGGTGGACCATGATGGCGGTCAAGGAGATCTGGAGCAGTGTACAAGCCAGTCGCTGAAGCGGCTCCGGTGAAGTGGTGAGTTGGCAGTTGGGGGTTCCAAGGTGCAGAAGGTAGATCCGTCGGGGTGTGAGGTCCACCGATGTGGCGGAGGACTAGATTCGGCGGCTTGCCGTGGTTGGGGGGGCAGGTCGGGGAGGGGAAGGGGAGGGGCTCTGGGGAAGAATGTTGGGGCCAAAGAGGGGAAAGCAATGGAGTTACCAAAGCAGCCCTTTTCCGTTCATGTGGCAGGGGTAAAACAGGAATATCGCAGGGCTAAATTTTCGAGCGCGAGATATTTCGATGTGAGCGGGAAGTTTGAAAGCTTTTGGCACCTGAAATTATATTCTGCTCTTGTACGGCCGACTATGAAATCATGGCCGAGAATTTGTTTGTTTTGCACGCAAAAAAAGTGCAAGTTCTGAAAATCAATGTCTGCAACTCGAAACTTAGATTGTCCATTCAATTCAAATATGGATCATTGAGCTACTACAAGCAAATACCATCATATGGTCCAATTCAAATGAAATTCCAGATGTGTTTATCCTAAATCTGATGACAAAAGCAAAAATGTGTATGTGTATGAATAAAGTGGATGATTATAAAGTTTGAACATGCCCGTATGTGTATATCTCTAGGTTTGATATATGAATTTGAAATCACGAAATCCCGGCTTAAAAATGTACATCCGTTTAAATGAATTACAAAAGCTAATTATGGAGTCGAATTCCAAAATTCCAATCTTAGGTTTGTAATTCTGGTACATCAAAGTATATCACGCATGTTCAAAAGTATCGTTATCTCATAGTCCAAACTGTGAAACAAATGGATCAACCTTGAGTGCACACACTATTGACCATGCATATCTCAATTACGCTAAAGTCCCTCAAATATAGACACCTCACTCTTTATCTGAAGCAACACCCCCCCCTCATCGCTCCCCCCCCACACACACAGAGAAGTCGTTCTCTCCCCCAAACACCAACACACGACCACATTAACACCCCTGTCTCTTCTAAAGTTCGGACCGAATATAGTGCTCTATCACTTTATCTCTTGGGCATGCACACATCTCTTCCCCCACTCTCTAGCTAGGTCTCCCAGCATCTCTCTTTCCCAAGCACATGCACTATGTAGAGTGTATCTTTCCCATACACACAAAACGTCACCCCCAAACGTCTATCTCCCTAGTTATGTGGTTCTCGCACACTCACCTCGCACACCACCCCCACTGCAAAACAAGCACACTTTGTCTCCTTGTGCACCACTCTCCTCTTTCTATCTCTTCCACATGCGGAGCCGCCCTAGCTCCTCCCTGTATACATATATGTCGTGACTCTTTGCATAGCTCCCTAATGTATCATCGTTCTCGATCTCGCACATTGTTCTCTACACCATCTATTCTAGATCTCTCATGAAGTCCCTATCACACACATGATGACTCACTTCCCTTGCATCTCCGTACATAGGCCAATTCCAAACAACATCAACATTGTCTCCCTATCTATACGCCATTTATGGACACAAACGCCCCCTCTCTTCCTCTCTCAATCTCCGTCGTTAGCTCTCTCTCTCTCTCTCGCTCTCACACCCCTCTCCCACGCACAATCGATGTCTCTTCCAAATAGTCTGCTCCCCCCGCCCGCACCCATGCTATCCCGCTACTACACATGTCACACCATTCCCCCTTCCCTTATACTAGGTTTACATCATTAGTGGTATCTCTACTCCACATACACACACTCCCTCTCACACACAAACGCGCGCACAAACACACACAGACACGCACAAACACCCATTAATATGGATCCTCATCTCTCCCCATGTCCGCACGTGTATCTCGCACACTCACTCTCTAATTATGTATATGTGTCTCCACGTTACACAACACAAAGCCCCATGTACATGTCTCTCTATCCTCCACACACACAGACACAAAGAATCTGTTATCATTGCCTCAGTCTCTAGACATATCACGCACGCACACTATCTCTCTCTCTCGCAAACACGCTCAACAAGGGTTTCCCCGTGAATAACTTACCGTCTATTCATCAACAGTTGTGGCAGTACGGCGAACACGAGACGTGAAAAAGAATAAATCTACACGTGCTTAGACCACCTAGTATGACTACTAGGACTATAGCAAGCCAAAAAGCACGCCGCCGTCACCCCCTCCTTACCGGCAACGGGAAAACCTTTGTTTTACACAGTCGAGAAGTCATTGTGCTAAGGCCTCACATGCTGAGGCGTTGAATAGAATGTAGATGCTAGTTTACGGAAACAAGTATTTATAATACGTTTGTATCTCCATACTTATATTTCTTCTCTTATAAAAAACCGGGTTGGTGATGATGGTACGCGTGCCATCTTGCAATATAGACCGTCCGATCTATATCTGACTGATGGAAATTAAACTAAAAGATACCCGCACCCTGTAACACCCCAAAAATTTAACCATATTTTGTTTATTAAAATTTTGCCAGGAAATTAAATTTTTAATTTCTGGATTTATCTTTTGATTTCAGAACCTCTCTTTTCTTTGATATTGTGAAGTTTTTACCCCAAGTGAAAACTTCCCAAAAATATTATTGGACTTGTATAACCTCTCAAGAGAACATTTCTTTTATCAGTGGATTTATTTGCATAATTGTTTTTTTTCTGAGCTTCATTCTTTTAAAAATGATTTTTATAAGCTTTAGAGCCTTTTTTGCACTACAACCATTTGATAAATGCATTTAAAATTTTCACCAAAATTTGGGGATGTCATGTGATGTTTCCACATCACTATTGTGCAAAAATATCTTTTGGTCATTGAGGATTTTGAGCTCTACACGAAATATTCAAATCTGGTCCAGTTGGTAATTTTGCACTACAACCTATTTAAATATTTCTTTAAAAATTCTTCCAAGTGTTTGGAGATGTCAGTAGATCCATATAATTCAATTTTATGCAAAAACCCATGAGTGTTCTTTGGAAAATTTGAGCAAATCATCCTCTTTTGCTCTCTGGTCCAGTTTGGCATTTTCTACTGCAACTCTATTTTTGTGTGCTCTGTTGCCCATGATTCTTTTTCCTGCTTATAGTCCACCCTGCAAAACTAACCTGTTTTTGTTTTTCAGATTTGGTTTTTTCAAAAACTTGCACTAACAAGTTTTTGTTTTTGACAAACTAACCTTGCCACCCTCTTTATCATCCAAAGAGACTATGATCTGGAGTTTTTGGCCACCTCAAGAGATGGCTAGGTGCCCATAACATTCTGTCGAGCACCTTGTGTGCATGGCCAGTTTTGGCTTGGTTTTTAGTTTGCATTGTGGGCTTAATCCCCTGACCAAACCAGCATGTCTCAGGGCTCTACACTAGTCTATAGCTCCACACTGTTATACCCCATGTGGATTGGAACCCTCTATCACGCGTTGTCATTACGTCGATCACCTGGCGTGCGTGCTCTGGGCGCGGCCAGAGCGCGCGTTTTGCACGTGCGTGCACCCGAGCCACCGCGTCCCGCCCCTGGCCCTTGCTCGCCCGCAGAGCCACGCCCGTCCTCGTCCACACACCAGAGCACTCCAAGCTTCCCCCTGGCACCCTACAGCGCCGCCTTCAGAGCCCCTTAGCAGCACGCCGGCGTCGGCAGCAGGCCCATGCCATGGACGGCGCCGCCCGAGCCACAGCCGCTCGCCAGCTCGCCTCTGGAGCAGTCCAAGCTTATCCGCGAGCTCGTCCACCAGCGCCCGTCGCCGCCACGTCGTCCTGCAGGCTACAGAACGGCGGTTCGTCGGCGTCCTTATCCACGGCCGCGGGAACCAACCTCAACCGCTATAAAAGGGACACCGAGCTCCTCCAAACCCCCAGGCAACCACAGGCCATACCTCTGATGCCCCAATAGCCGACAATCGATGGGGAGAGGCCGTCTTCCCCATCTCCGGTCAGCTCGGCCGCTGCCACGCTCCGGTGCCGTGCGCCGCGACTAGAGCCCGCCTAGCCCAGCCAACACCACTGTCCGACCCCCATCGATCTTGCGGAGCTACCCAGCCCCTCAGCCTCGATCGGGAACCACCGGAGACCAAACCCCCAATTGCTCCCGAAATGCCATCCGCCGCGAAGCTCGCCGCCGGCAAGACGTCCCTGCGTCCCCGCCAGCCTTTCGACCACGGGGAGGACCGCCCTGGACTGGCGGATCCATCCCTGCCCTCGGGGCCCCGTGGGGAGCCGCCGTTCGCCGGCGTCGATCGCCGGAGCCCCGCCTCTGTTCGGCCAAAGGAGGAAGGAGGCTGGGGAACGACTGGTCAAACCTGACCAGTGGACCCAAGGGACCCATTGTCAGTGACCCACGAGTCGGCCCGCACGGGTTAACTGGAGGCGTAAAGCCCGAAGTACGTGTCCCCCTCTCGAAAGTGTATTTCGTCCAAAACGTTTTATTTTCTGTTTTATTTTAAAAACAGATTTTGACTAAACTTTGACTGGCTATAACTTTTTAAATATAAGTCCAATTGACTTGATTCTTTTTCTGTTGTTTCTCAAATTCTGTCTTGTTTATTTTCATATTTATTTGAAAATTTTCCAAACAACATTTTTGTACTGTTTTTAAACTATGCGTTAATTTGAATATTTTCAAAAATTGGATTTTGAAGAAGGATTCAACTTTCAAAAAGTGCACCCCCTTGCATGCCCTTGAAGGCAAGCATTCTGAACCCTGGCATAATACTGTTGTGCGTTGTTTGATAACGGTTACAACACCACCGTGGTACGGAGTATTTGTTATTTTATGTGATATGGTCATACCTATGAGTGCATATTGATGATTCCGTGCTGTTGGAATTTGATATGTTTGTGATAGTAATCACCCTCGTATACCTTTCATGCCTACCGGAAGGAATCCGGGAAAGCCTTTGTCTTGGGTAGACATGAGCTTGTCTCCAGTCTTCATCGAGACGATTGTGTCCGGTACGGCATAGTGAGGTATGATGAGTGATGATTTTGTCTGTTGGTTGAAACATATTTGTTATGCTAACCATGCAGGGAATACTTAAACCTCCTGAGTCGACCGTAGATCGAGTCTTGTTCCAGTAACCCCCATACTTGTTTCGTACTACCACTTGTCCCTGCCACAAGTAGGGTACGGTTCAGTAAGTTGTCAACCCCTTCCTAGCACACACCGTATAGAGAGGCCATGGTGGAAGATACCGGAGGCCTCCGGTAGGCATGCCACCTGGTCCGGGGGCATGGGTGTTTTCGGTTGTAGCCGAAGGGGTAGCTCCCCTAGTTTGCGCGCGTTATAAATTTTTTGATCCCATGCTCAGTCGAGGTTGTAGCCTCCCCACTTAGAGTTTTGCTTAACGGGTGTCGTGGGTGATTCCAGACACCGGTAAGTTAGGCTGGTGTGTGCGGTTAGGTGTGTTTTCAATTAAAAGACCGTAGACGGAATTAGTCCTGATGGACTAAAGAAATCCGTTACCCGTGGGTAAAGAGTACACCCTCTACAGAGGTTATATCTATTCGAATAGCCGTGTCCATGGTTAAGGACTACAGTCTGGGATGGGTCAAGTGTCGGTCTTAGTGTCGGTCTTCGGAGGAGAAACTACTAAACAAGAACATTGAGTATGGCCTGTGACATATGATGATGATGATTATTGTGGACTAACCATTTACATTGTTTGAATTATTGAGTATCCCTGGGACGGTTCTACCTCCTGTATATTCACTGTGATTATTCTTATATAAGCCCTTTATGTGGTGTCGCTCAGACGCCCGACTGTGGCATGCTTGTTATTTAAATTATTTATAAGCCCTTTATGTGGTGTCGCTCAGACGCCCGACTGTGGCATGCTTGTTATTTAAATTATTTATAAGCCCTTTATGTGGTGTCGCACAGACGCCCGACTGTGGCATGCTTGTTATTAATATTATTTATAAGCCCTTTATGTGGTGTCGCATAGACGCCCGACTGTGGCATGCTTGTTATTTCTTTTATTTACAAGCCTTTATGTGGTGTCGCTCAGACGCCCGACTGAGGCATGATTTATCTTATTATCCTTTCGAGGCGTCGCTTCAGACACCCGATCGGTGCATTCTATTTCTACTCCCTTATTGCATATTCATGTTTTATATGAACAACCTGCATGATAGCATCATGGATTTTGTTTATTTCGTGACTGACATTGTGATCATAGAATATTTCAGAGCATGATTATCATTTGTTGTATTATACCCGTGTTCATAATGTTTGCGAGTACATTCAAAAGTACTCACTGGCTTGTCCCTGGCTATTGTCTTGGCCAGATTTCTTGGTTGGAGAGGAGCGTTGCGACGATAGCCCCGGAATCTAAGCAACGGTGATAGTAGCCTCAAGAAGATTGGAGTTAACCTGGTCAGCTGTTCCTGTGGGAAATGGAGTCCCATGGCCACTGATGAACCACAAACCGCTTCCGCCATCAACCACTAGAAACCATTTGTTGTACTCATAGGCCACAATGGTCTTGTACTACATATTCTGTACTTTGCTTGGAATTTCTGTATCAAGTTGGTGCCTCATCAGCTAACAGTAATCCTAGGGCTGGTGAGCACAAGGGCCATTTTCTGGGAAATTAATATCCCGAAAACCGGTCCTGACAAACTTGGTATCAGAGCCAGGCTGACCATTGGCTAATCCTATCTTAGCCAGGTCGAAAAACCTAGGTTAACCAACCCACCAGCCCATAACCTAGCCCCGGCCAAGCTTCTCGCGTAAGATGGCCACACAGTGACCCGACATCTTTTGGCAGTCGGTGCCCAACCTATCAGCCTAGCCTATCGATCACGCGCTAGTGACCGGCACCTAAATAGTCTCTTTCGCAACCGTGCGAAGGAAGACTACGTCCCCTTTTTCTATAAAAAGTGCACGCTAACCTCAACACAGCACAGCACACCCTCTTTCCCAAACCGAGCTATAATGCCTGGACCCATCGTGCACAATGAGACCCCAGCAACCAACCTTGGAGGTTTTGTGACCGTGCTCGCAAACCTCACCCGCCGTGCCTTTGCATTAGAAGAGCCCCCGGAGTATGTTGTATATCAAGGACCCATGAGCGGTGAGAGCCGTCAATTCTGGGCCACAGTGCACATCTATGGTAGGGGTCTATCTCCAGAACGCCCCTACAGGTTCACCGGAAGGACAACTTCCTTTGAGCCACAAGCCATCCAACTAGCTGCCCGAGAGGCTATAGTTCAACTCCGGCACTTGTCGCCCAGAGTTAACTGTCGCTCGTTCTACTACTACCCTAGCCGTGACGGGTATGGTAGGCCGCCCCAGGTTGCCAACGGAGATCATGAGACGGATCCTGCATTGTTGCATCTGGTGCGCTATGTAAGTGCACTAGAGGGACTGTTCGATCAAATCATCCTTGATCTGATCGCAACTCATGGAGAACTGATACGCCGAGCCCCGGCAAGAGGAGAAGATGAGCCTGACGCCGACAACCCAGTCGTGCTGTTCGGACAGCCGATCGAGTCCTTGAGGTCTGCCCCAGCCATCGACCAAAATGCTTTGGTGTCCCCAGAAGTGCTTCGTCGCCTCTTGGGAACACGCTCCAACGAGATTGTGGCCAACAACCCCCGCGATGGTCATCATCGCTACCCCGACCCGGCAGTTCCTCAACCCCCTCCAGCTAACCCCGACGGTGAAACCCGTGGAGAAGCCTCGACGTCCACAAGGCATGCCCGCCTAGATATGAACGAAGTAGACTAAGTCGCTCGAGTAGTACCGAGTCTTAGTATGTCCACGCCCTCTAACTGTGTGATCTTGTATCGCCGTAATTTAATGCTATTTGCTTGTGCGCCCCTATTTTAAATAGTAGCCATGCATAAGTATGTTAGTGTATGATTGCATTTTTAATTCCGGACGTAGCTACCAAAAACCAACCCCGGCGACACCCACAGTAATATTTTAAAACCGGCCCTAGCAAATCTCGAGGACGAGATTTTTCTTAAGGGGGGTAGTATTGTAACACCCAAAAAATTACCATATTTTGTTTATTAAAATTTTGCCAGGAAATTAAATTTTTAATTTCTGGATTTATCTTTTGATTTCAGAACCTCTCTTTTCTTTGATATTGTGAAGTTTTTACCCCAAGTGAAAACTTTCCAAAAATATTATTGGACTTGTATACCCTCTCAAGAGAACATTTCTTTTATCAGTGGATTTATTTGCATAATTGTTTTTTTTCTGAGCTTTATTCTTTTAAAATGATTTTTATAAGCTTTAGAGCCTCTTTTGCACTACAACCATTTGATAAATGCATTTAAAATTTTCACCAAAATTTGGGGATGTCATGTGATGTTTCCACATCACTATTGTGCAAAAATATCTTTTGGTCATTGGAGATTTTGAGCTGTACACCAAATTTTCAAATCTGGTCCAGTTGGTAATTTTGCACTACATCCTATTTAAATATTTCTTTAAAAATTCTTCCAAGTGTTTGGAGATGTCAGTAGATCCATATAATTAAACTTTATGCAAAAACCCATGAGTGTTCTTTGGAAAATTTGAGCAAATCATCCCCTTTTGCTCTCTGGTCTAGTTTGGCATTTTCTACTGCAACACTATTTTTGTTTGCTCTGTTGCCCATGATTCTTTTTCCTGCTTATAGTCCACCCTGCAAAACCCTTAAGTCCAGGAGAGTGGACTCATTGGAGTAATTTTGGTCCATGCAAAGACAACCTTTAGTTTTTGTCCAGATTTGGTTTTCTCAAAAACTTGCAATAACAAGTTTTTGTTTTTGACAAACTAACCTTGCCACCCTCTTTATCATCCAAAGAGACTATGATCTGGAATTTTTGGCCACCCCAAGAGATGCCTAGATGCCCATAACATTCTGTCGAGCACCTTGTGTGCATGGCCAGTTTTGGCTTGGTTTTTAGTTTGCATTGTGGGCTTGATCCCCTGACCAAACCAGCATGTCTCAGGGCTCTACACTAGTCTATAGCTCCACACTGTTATACCCATTGTGGATTGGAACCCTCTATCACGCGTTGTCATTACGTCGAGCACCTGGCGTGCATGCTCTGGGCGCGGCCAGAGCGTGTGTTTTGCACGTACGTGCACCCGAGCCACCGCGTCCCACCCCTGGCCCTTGCTCGCCTGCAGAGCCACGCCTGTCCTCGTCCACACACCAGAGCGCTCCAAGCTTCCCCTTGGCGCCCTACAGCGCCGCCGTCAGAGCCCCTTGGCGGCACGCCGGCGTCGGCAGCAGGCCCCTGCCATGGACGGCGCCGATTGAGCCACAGTCGCTCGCCAGCTCGCCTCTGGAGCAGTCCAAGCTTATCCGCGAGCTCGTCCACTAGCGCCCGTCGCCGCCACGTTGTCCTGCAGGCTACAGAACGGCGGTTCGCTGGCGTCCTTATCCACGGCCGCGGGAACCGACCTCAACCGCTATAAAAGGGACCCCGAGCTCCTCCAAACCCCCAGGCAACCACAGGCCATATCTCTGATGCCCCCATAGCTGGCAATCGATGGGGAGAGGCCGTCTTCCCCATCTCCGGTCAGCTCGGCCGCCGCCACGCTCCGGTGCCGTGCGCCGCAAGCAGAGCCCACCTAGCCCAGCCAACACCATCGTCCGACCCCCTCGATCTTGCGGAGCTACCCAGCCCCTCAGCCTCGATCGGGAACCACCAGAGCCCAAACCCCCAATTGCTCTCGAAACGCCATCCGCCGCGAAGCTCGCCGCCGGCGACTCCCTGCATCCCCGCCAGCCTTTCGACCACGGGGAGGACCGCCCTGGACTGGCGGATCCATCCCTACCCTCGGGGCCCTGTGGGGAGCCGCCATTCGCAGGCGTCGATCGCCGGAGCCCCGCCTCTGTTCGGCCAGAGGAGGAAGGAGGCGGGGGAACGACTGGTCAAACCTGACCAGTGGACCCAAGGGATCCACTGTCAGTGACCCACGAGTCGGCCCGCGCGGGTTAAGTGGAGGCGTAAATCCCGAAGTACGTGTCCCCCTCTCGAAAGCATATTTCGTCCGAAATGTTTTCTTTTCTGTTTTATTTTAAAAACAGATTTTGACTAAACTTTGACTGGCTATAACTTTTTAAATATAAGTCCAATTGACTTGATTCTTTTTTTGTTGTTTCTCAAATTCTGTCTTGTTTATTTTCATATTTATTTGAAAATTTTCCAAACAATTTTTTATACTGTTTTTAAACTATGCGTTAATTTGAATATTTTCAAAAATAGGATTTTGAAGAAGGAAGAACCTTTCAAAAAGTGCACCCCCTTGCATACCCTTGAAGGCAAGCATTCTGAACCCTGGCATAATACTGTTGTGCGTTGTTTAATAACGGTTACAACACGACCGTGGTACGGAGTACTCGTTATTTTATGTGATATGGTCATACCTATGAGTGCAAATTGATGATTCCGTGCTGTTGGAATTTGATATGTTTGTGATAGTAATCACCCTCGTATACCTTTCATGCGTACCGGAAGGAATCTGGGAAAGCCTCTGTCTTGGGTAGACACGAGCTTGTCTCCAGTCTTCGTCGAGACGATTGTGTCCGGTACGGCATAGTGAGGTATGATGAGTGATGATTTTGTCTGTTGGTTGAAACATATTTGGTATGCTAACCATGCAGGGAATACTTAAACCTCCTGAGTCGACCGTAGATCGAGTCTTGTTCCAGTAACCCCCATACTTGTTTCGTACTACCACTTGTCCCTGCCACAAGTAGGGTACGGTTCAGTAAGTTGTCAACCCCTTCCTAGCACACACCGTACAGAGAGGCCATGGTGGAAGATACCGGAGGCCTCCGGTAGGCATGCCACCTGGTCCGGGGGCATGGGTGTTTTCGGTTGTAGCCGAAGGGGTAGCTCCCCTAGTTTGCGCGCGTTATAAATTTTGTGATCCCATGCTAAGTCGAGGTTGTAGCCTCCCCACTTAGAGTTTTTCTTAACGGGTGTCGTGGGTGATTCCAGACACCGGTAAGTTAGGCTGGTGTGTGCGGTTAGGTGTGTTTTCAATTAAAAGACCGTAGACGGAATTAGTCCTGATGGACTAATGAAATCCGTTACCCGTGGATAAAGAATACACCCTCTGCAGAGGTTAAATCTATTCGAATAGCCGTGTCCATGGTTAAGGACTACAGTCTGGGATGGGTCAAGTGTCGGTCTTAGTGTCGGTCTTCGAAGGAGAAACTACTAAACCAGAACATTGATTATGCCCTGTGACATATGATGATGATGATTATTGTGGACTAACCATTTACATTGTTTGAATTATTCAGTATCCCTGGGACGGTTCTACCTCCTGGATATTCACTGTGATTATTCTTATATAAGCCCTTTATGTGGTGTCGCTCAGACGCCCGACTGTGGCATGCTTGTTATTTAAATTATTTATAAGCCCTTTATGTGGTGTCGCTCAGACGCCCGACTGTGGCATGCTTGTTATTTAAATTATTTATAAGCCCTTTATGTGGTGTCGCTCAGACGCCCGACTGTGGCATGCTTGTTATTTAAATTATTTATAAGCCCTTTATGTGGTGTCGCACAGACGCCCGACTGTAGCATGCTTGTTATTTCTATTATTTATAAGCCCTTTAGGTGGTGTTGCATAGACGCCCGACTGTGGCATGCTTGTTATTTCTTTTATTTATAAGCCCTTTACGTGGTGTCGCTCAAACGCCCGACTGAGGCATGATTTATCTTATTATCCGTTCGAGGCGTCGCTTCAGACACCCGATCGGTGCATTCTATTTCTACTCCCTTATTGCATATTCATGTTTTATATGAACAACCTGCATGCGTGCATCATGGATTTTTTTTATTTCATGACTGACATTGTGATCATAGAATATTTCAGAGCATGATTATCATTCGTTGTATTATACCCGTGTTCATAATGTTTGCGAGTACATTCAAAAGTACTCACTGGCTTGTCCTTGGCTATTGTCTTGGCCAGATTTCTTGCTTGGAGAGGAGCATTGCGACGACAGCCCCGGAACCTAAGCAACGGTGATAGCAGGCTCGCGAAGATAGGAGTTAACCTGGTCAGCTGTTCCTGTGGGAAATGGAGTCCCATGGCCACTTATGAACCACAAACCGCTTCCGCCATCAACCACTAGAAACCATTTGTTGTACTCATAGGCCACAATGGTCTTGTACTACATATTTTGTACTTTGCTTGGAATTTCTGTATCAAGTTGGTGCCTCATCAGCTAACAGTAATCCTGGGACTGGTGAGCACAAGGGCCATTTTTTGGAAAATTAATATCCCGAAAACCGGTCCTGACACACCCCTCTCCACATTTGCAGACAAGGCCTTCCCTCGTTCATCCTTATCTCCAACAACCTCATTGTTGAGCAATTAAGAAAGGAAGCCTCTCGAACAAACTGGCCTAGTGGCCGCTGCCGGCGTCATCAATCCCCATGCCTCCGCTCAGTCCGACCACCAATCACCACCACGCCCCACTCCTCTTCACCTTATCTCATATTTCTCGAGATATCATTAGTTTTTACACATGGGATTACTCCCGCATGGGTCAATCACAACGAGTGTTTTTATAAAAAAATGCATCTTGATGTTCCATCCAATGCACGGATCTTGCTAGTACTCCTACAGAAGACTAAGTTGGTGATGATGGTGTGTCTGCCATCCGTCGTTTGTGACCATTAGATCTACATCTAACGACTGTGAGGTAAGTTGTTGCCTTTTCTCACAAACATCCCACTTGTCTACCAATTTGCAGAAAAACCCATAATTAGTATCTTAAAACCAACCACATCCCTCCCCGACCTCACCAAAACAGCCCAAGGAATATATTCTAATTGAAACATAATATATCTTTAGTGATATATGTATATCAAAATTAGAGTGTTTTGTATCAAGTTTGTAAATAAGTATTATTCTAATTGTGATTAGTTGCAACGCACATGAACATTGCTAGTATTTCCAACCATGCAAATTTTTTCCCTAGTATTCCATAGTTTCGAGTTTTCCATCAAGATATTAGTCACTCATGGTTGATATTTACTTTCAATCATGTACACATATTCACTATGTAACTAGCCTTGCTTATTGGGTTCCAAAGCTTAACTTTCACTCCTGCTTACAATATGTAGAGTATTTAACAAAAAACAACCACTTTCAACCAGCCCTAGGAAGAATCTATTGTACAAAAAATAGCAAAAACATACCCAAAATTTCTTAATCCAGGCCAAAACTACTACCTACCGATTAGGTTAGTTTAAACCCATTTATGACAGGGTTGGCCCACACGTCCCTCCTGACGAGGTAGCTTAAACCAACACATTTTGTTTGACCGTTGACACGAGGGACCCACATCTGACCTTCTATCCTGTTATTCCCCCTCAAATCATTATTTTTCCTGAACATTACTTCAAACAGTACTGATGCGTGTTCGTCGGTGGCGCCGGTGATGAGCGAGATGGCCGCCGCTCCGTCGGACGGGCCGGACGCCGCGCTGGCCTCCGCACGGGTTGGCAGGCTGGCCCGAGCGTGACTCACGAGCGAGCAAGCCGCCGCGCTGGCCTTCGCTCAAGCCAGATGGCTGGCCTTTGCGCGGCGCGCGCGAGCAAGCCGCCGCGCCGCCATGCCAATCTAGCTAGCGAACCTTGCAGAGAAGCAGCTAGACGGAGCTATCCACTACAAAAAAATACACTTCCGTGATGATACGTGTTTGTCACAGTAGGTCGCGTTTTTTGTCATGCATGTACATCCATGAAAAATTTATGATAGAATCAACATAGTCATACCTGTGCTATCGTAGAAGTGTTCCATGACATTACCAAAATTATCATCACGGAAGTGTCCACTTCCATGACGATAAATCGCGCGTCAGAGAAGTGCTTTCGTCAAGGGTGACCGACACATGGCATCCACCGTAATGGAATGCCGTTAAGCTATCGGGTGGAGTTCTGGATCCGACAACCCGTTAACAGCCCCGACCAATGGGGATTTTCCACATGTAAAATCATCATTGGCTGGAGGAAACACGTGTCGGCTCATCGCTGGGACAGATGTCATCCACTCAATGGACAGAAGGCGCCTATGATACGTCGACACGTGGCACGGCCCAACAGTGGCCCATTCCTGTGAAAAGGCCGGCCCATTTGACTTGGTCAAAAGCTGGCGGGTCGGCCCATGGAAAGCCTGTTAATGGCCTGTTCGCATATAGCGCATTTACAGCCCGCTAACCCAAGGCCCGTTACGCCCTATTCGAATTAGGCCCAGTAGCGTCATTTGGGCCATCCAATATGATTCCAGGCCGTTCTCACTTCTGGCCCATGTATGGCCCATGACGTCTTTCGGCCCATATGAGGCCCTATGTAACTCTTGGCCTATTAACGACCCGTGCTAAAACTGGCCCGTAATGAACAGTGTATTACTTTACACCCATTAACGACCCGTGGTGAAACTGGCCCGTAATGAACAGTGTATCACTTTATACCCATTAACGGCCCGTTATTCCATTGGGCCGTTTCCAGCCCATGTTATCTTTCGGCCTTCTCAGAGCCCATTTATTCTTGGGCTATTTTCTAGCATTCGTTTACTTACGGCCCGTTACTGTCATTTTCTGCTTGTGGGCCAAATTCAGCCCGTCGTTACGGTCGGCCCGTTTGTGGTCCGTTAATACGTTGGGCCGTTTTCATAGCGTCATCAAATAGGGCCTATTAACGATGGCCCGTTATGGTCGGCCCATGAACGGACGATTCCAACTCTAGCCCGTTTACGGCCAGAATGCGGTCTGTTTGGCTCATGTTTGGCCAATCGATCATACGGCCCGTATAAGGCCCATTGATGATACGGCCTGTAGAAGGCCCATTGTTTCTACGGCCCGTAGAAGGCCCATTGTTACTACGCCCGTAGAAGTCCCATTGTTTCTACGGCCCATAGAAGGCCCACTGTTTATACGGCCCGTAGAAGGCCCACTGTTTCTACGGCCCGTAGGAGGCCAAGTGTCACTACAGTAAATATTAGCCCATGGTTATTGTGGCCTAGTTTTAAAAAATAGGTTGTTGCAGCCACTAACAAACCGCAGAAAAAGTACTGCACTGACTACAAGGAAACAAATAAACAAGACAACAAGGAAATAAATAAGCAAGCAACTTACACTAGGCTATCACAGCTATTACACATATTACATCCACTGGGCATCAAAGTTCGCCACCAGTGCAAATATAGGGAACACAGCAGCATATAAACGCCGCAGCAAAACAAGTCCAGAACTAAAACCACTTCAGAAGAGCTCACGAAACAATATCCTGGGTACCCATAATGCTGGCAAGATGCTTAACAAGCTTATTAACTTTCTCTTGTTTGGCGCTTAAGTCCTCCAGCGCTTGCTGTTGCACCAGAAAGTATGCATCTGAATTCTGCAGGGGCTTCCTCAGTCCTTCGGCTTCCTGTCGCATTGAAGTTGAGACTCAAGAAGCCGAACAGATTCAGGCAACGAGTTCGAAGAGCTGGTGCCAGCAGTGGTAGCCAGTAACTCGAACACTACATCAAGACAGGACTTTGGGGTTGTCTCAGTGTCTTCAATATAGTTTTTATCTGCTTTCTTGGAGACCAACAGGGATGTCTCACTATCTTGAACCTTATCTGCATTACTTCCTTTACCATTGCATAGCAGGGTACTCTTCTCCAATATTTTATCCGCGTTCTAAAAGAGAAACAAACAAACACATCTCAGGTTTACAATGTAGTATATGAAACTCATTTTGGTAAACCAGTTCAGTAGTAAGGTGGACAGGATAACAGCATGAAACAAACATATATCTATGTAGTATGGTCACTGTATGGTCTATATCATTCTAGTTTATGTTGCCAAATCAAGATAGATACAGTTCGAATCATATCTATTTAAGACAAAGCAGCATAGACAAAATATAAGTGTGGGAAACTACACAGAATAACAACACTTGTAATGTGCATGGCATGAGAACATAACTGTTTATTCAATTGAAACTGAAATCAACATAGAGCAAGTTACAACAGCAAACAGCCAAACACGTTGCAGAAACAGGTTTAAAACATACCTGTTGCGCCATTGGAGTTTCAATTGCATCCTTCAAATTTGAAATTAGTTGGTATCAGTAAATACAGTGATGCAAGAGCAAAGTAGTATGAACCATAGCTACGGAACCTGACCTGAGAACAATTATTCTTCTGCTTTAAGCGTTGACTTCGGGTTCGGAGTGGTGGTCCTCGTGATTTGGGCACTGTAGTTGCCTTACTAACTGCTCGTGTTTGGGTGCTTTGTGGTGGAGACGGTGCTGTGTCAACGGGAACTGGGTGTCTATCTGCTGGGGTTGGGGTTAGAACGGGTGTAGCTGGTTCTCTGTCCAACTGGGTAGGGGTACAATCTGCATAAGTGTGGGTTATGTGTGGTGGGGCTGGTTCTTGGGCAAGTACAACTGTGGTTCTATCTCTATCGACAGGTAGCACGATCTTTTCTAAAGACCGTGTTTTTACTCCGACAGATACTGCCATCACTCCCTCCAATTGAAATGGCTGATAAACAAGAAAAGTAATTGAATGTACAGACATTGTAAGATAGAAAGGTGCAATGGATAGTAGGGAAGAAAACAGGGCATGAAATAATTCACATTTATGTTGTCTAAGCAAACAGAATAGCAGGACATAATTTCACATATATGATGGCTAATTAAACAGGATAGCATGACACAATTTCACATGTATGATGGCTAACCAAACAGGATAGAATGACATACTTCAAAATATGATTACTATGTAAACAGGATGACATGATATAACTATACGATGTGTCTATTAAAGTGGTTGGCTTGCCATACATCACAAACATGCCATCGATGGAAACATGATGGCATGATATAATTCACGGATAGAATGACATAATTTAATGATGACTATGTAAACACGATGAGATGATATAACTATATTATGTCTTTAGAAAATGGGTTGGCATGCCATAATTCAGATACATGCTGTCTATGTAAACATCATGGCATGACATAATTCAAATATATGATTTATATACTACGAAAGTGAGCAGAGGGAAATCGCATATATGATGTGTCAACTAAGGAGATGGCATTCAATATTGTGTATATGTTGTAAAAACTAAGCATTGCAATACAACATATGCATTATATGAGTAATATAACCCTGCCAAGTTTGAGCATACACCTCAGGGGGATAATAGGACTGGTCATCTGCCTCTGAATCCTCCTCTGAAGAGCTATCTGTAACCAGCAAGATATCTGCTTCAGCAGGTAGCATTGTCTGATCTGAAGACCTTGTTTTCACTCCAGATTTCTCCATCACCAATTCAAATGGCTGATGCATAGGAAGATCAGTTGAATATACAAACATTGTCGACAAAAGCAATGAGCAATACAGAAAAAGGACGGCATGATATAATTCACATATATGACGCTTGCCTAAACAGCATGGCATTGCATAATTCACATACATAATGCCTTGCAACAAGATAACATTGCATAATTCACATATATAATGTCTTGCAACAAGATGGCATTGCATAATTCACAGAGATGGTAATTAGACACTAAACAGGAGGCATTCACACAAAGCATGTCTAAACTAAGCAAATGACATAGCAATGCAAGATACCATACGCACGATATGAGCAACATAACCCTGCCAAGTTAGGGCATGCACCTCGGGGGGGGAATATGACTGGTCATCTATCTCTGAATCCTCCTCTGAGGAGCTATCGGTAACCAGCAAGACATGCGCTTCGTCAGATAGCATTGTCTGCTCTGAAGACCTTGTTTTTCCACTCCAGATTTTTCCATGACAGTGCCGAATGGCTGATGCACAGGAAGAGTAATTGAATGTACTACAATTGTTGACAAATTTAACACGTAATAAAAAATGATGGCATGATATAATTCACATATAAGATGACTGGCTAACCAGGGTGGCATTGCAATATGCACATATATGATGCCTGGCTAGACAAGATGGCATTGCATGATACACATATACGATAAAGAAACTAAACAGATAGCATTGACACAAAGCATGTCTAAACTAAGAAGATGACATCTTTAATGTATATAGTAAGCAATGCAAGGCACCATATGCATGATATTACCAACATCAGCATGCCAAGTTAGAGCGAAGACCTCATGGGGTAAATAGGAGTGGTCTTCTCCTTCTGAATCCCCCTCAGAACAGTTACCTTCCTCTTGATTACGATCCGAAATGGGTGGAGGGGGGGCTGCCTTTGCGCCCACCATGGAACGACGTCTGCATGAAATTTTATGCCACGCAAGGCTCGTCTCTTTTGCTCTACATGATCAGTTCCATTGTGTACAATAACTGGCATGCATAGGAATAAAACATAGTGAGATAATGTAAGGAGTGCATGCACAGATCCAGAGTGATGGTAGCAAACTATGGATAGACCCAAAACCAATGATAGCAGGCAGATAATAGCTTTAGTTAAAAAATACAGATAATGGCTCGTTTAACGTTTGTTTGCACCCAACATGAAACTCATAGTAGACACCGGAGATTAACCAGATAGTAGACAGATATTACTGATTGCTGCCCCAATATGTACCCCACAACCATTTAAAAACTCAAGTTTCAGCATTAGTTTGGACCTGACTCGGAGTCTAATAGGTGAACACGACGATAATGTAGCATGTCATCATATTAAGCGACGCATAACGTAAGCAGACACGGAAGAGCGCGACCTCTCTTGCGGACCCGTGTAGTCCTCAAGGTCAATCTGCTCAGTTGATGATGGTAATGCAGTTGCCGTGGCTGCCGGCGGCGGGGAAGAAGATGTGAGGCGGCGAAAGACAGTCTGGAGAGCGGATCCCTGTTGTGGTGAACCCTTCCGTCGTTGGAGCGGCTGAGCTGGGGTGGAATACAGCGCCGCAGGAGCAGGACAAACCACACAAGGTTTTCTTTGACACATATCTGTAACAAAAGTAATTGAGTAAGGCCTTGTTTGAATTTGAGGATTCTAACAATGCAGGGATAGGAAATAGACAGGAATAGGATAGGAATGCACGTGCAAAACAGAGAATTTAAAAACACAGGATTTCTGCCAGTCTGGTGTTTGATTCACAACAATTGGAAGATCACATGATGCAAAAAAGCATGGTGAGATTAAGTCAAACCACAAGAAAATGTACGGTTATAGTTCTATTATCCTACTATCTCTTAGTCTTGTGCTTGATGAATAGGAATATGAAAAGGAGGAGAAGTGGAAATTAGAATTCCTATGGTTTTTCTTTCAAGGAGACACTAAAGGAACAAATCCTACAGTTTTCCTTTGCTCCATTCCTTTGCACCAAATTCATGAAAAGTAGTACCATAGGAAACTTTCCAATTCCGATGTTTTTCATTCAATTTTCCTTTCAAGCACTGGCGATTCTAGTAGGCAGGCTTGAGCAAGGAAAATCCTACACTAAAAAAATGTTTTTGTGCTACTTCTATTACTTTGGACCCAGGCCACTGCCATACTAGCTCAACTCCCAGGCCCATCGACAAATGCACAGCTCAAACGCGCAGAGATAAATAATGATGGCGTTCAAGATAGTCCATCACGGATAGCTAAGTTGCCTGGTACCTCACTTCTTGTCATATAGTAGGATAAAATAATCGTATTTCCCGTTACTACGAGTGCTCAGTGGACAATATATATAACATGTGGAGTAAAAAAAGAGATGCAACAAGTGTACAACCTCTTTGGCGAAGCCATGTCGATCTCAGCGTGATTGTGTTGGCCGGTGAGGATGCTCCGGCTAACTTGGCTGTCGGAGGTGGGGAAGAAGATCTTAGGCGTCTGGAGATGGAGCCCGAGGTACTGCTCCGCTGTGATAGAGGGTTTCGTCGTTGGAGCAGCTCCGGTGAGTTGTACGACGCCGAGGCTGAAGCAGGACAAGAGAGACAACGAACAACGTTAACCTGAGTGGAATTCTAATAGCATCTCCAATACATGACGTAAAATACATAACCAAAAAGTGCTAGATGTAAAATACATCAGCCGCTCATCTCTGAACTTAACTGTCGAAACTGAATTTAACTGTCGAAACTGAACTTAACTGTCAAAACTGAACTTAACTGTCAAAACTGAATTTTGCTGTCGAAACTGAATTTTGCTGTCGAAACTGAACCCACTAGCAAGGTGAGGCTACACGTCGGTCGAATGACTTTTTCATCTCTGGTCAGTCGATTTTGCAGTCGTTGGATACGAAATCAAGGGCCTGCGGTTCATCTTCAACCTCCACCCCCTGAGCCGCCAGCCACCACCGGCCAAACAGCAGCCCCCCGCCGCCCGCGGCCGGCGGTGCGCCGCCCCGCCGGCCCCTAAAACACTCCCCCCCGTCGGTCCGCCGCCGCCCCGGCCATCCCTATAGGCCCCCCCCCCCCCGTGCCGAGCTTTTTCTCCGGCGATCCCCATGCCACCGCCCCCCAACGCCCCGCCACCGCTGGCGACCACCGCCCCATCCTGAACCCTAAGATAGATAGTGGGGTACCTCTCCGGCGAGCCCCCCTCCCCGCTGCGGCTGGTTCTTCCTTCACCCCGGCGAGCGCCCCCCCCACCCCCTGAAAATCGACTGACCCAAAAGTCGATTCAGTCGACTGAAGTGTAGCTAAATCGGAACAACATCGCAAGCAAGAGCAAGAGCGAGAGCAGTAGCGCGAGCAAGAGCAATAGCAAGAGCAGACCAGGCAGGGGACCGAGAGTAAGAGCAGAGCAGCAGCGCGAGCGAGAGCTAAAGCAGCAGCAGCTCCTACTGATGTGGACGTCACCACCGAGGGAGCGACGCCGTGGAGGAAGTTGCCGGCGACGCCGCCGTGGATGGAGCCGCGCCATGTCGGCTCGGGACCCAGCGCCGGCAGCACCGTGAGATCGAACCAAGAAGAAAATGCAGCGATTAGTGTACAACCTGTTTGGTGGCGCCGATTAGGCCGCAGCTTCATCCGAGGAAACGGTGATGATGATGCTCTTCCGGTGGTGCAGGTGAAGACAGCGGTGTGGGAATGGAGGTGGCGCAAAAGATGAGGGGAACATCGGGGCAGCTCCTTGGAGGTGGAGGACGGGGTGACTGAACCGGCGGGACGATGAGATCGACGATGGATCCTCATCTGGTACAGTGGATGAGGGACGTCGAGGTGTTGCTGTGGACGACATCGTCGGGGAAGAGGCTCCGGCTGGGTGGCGGACGGAGTAGGGTGTGGGGTTTTGTGACACCCAAATTTTTTGGCCTTGTTTTGTTTATTAAAATATTGCCAGGAAATAAAACTTTTCCATTTGTCAAGATTTAACCTTTTGTTATGGTGAATTTTTACTTCAAAGTGGGAAAACCTTCAAAGAGTATTTTTGGACTTGTGTGCCCTATTTATAAAATCAATCCTTTATCAGTGGATTAATTTGCATAATTTTTTTTGAGGTTTATTCTTTTAAAATGATCTTTCATAAATTTGGAGCCCCTTTTTCCACTGCAACTATTTGATAAATGCTTCTAAAAATTCCACCAAAATTTGGGGATGTCATGTGATGGTTCCACATCACTTTTATCCAAAAATACCTTCTGGCCATTGGATATTTTGAGCTCTTCACCAACTTTTCCAATCTGGTCCAGTAGGCACTTTTACACTTCAACCCATTTAAATATTTCTTCAAAAATTCTTCCAAGTGTTTGGAGATGACAGTGGATGCATACAATTCATCTTCAAGCAAAAACCCAATGATGTTTTTTTGAAAAATTTGAGTGGATCAACCTCTTTTGCATTCTGGTCCAATTTGGTGATTTGTACTGCAACCATATTTTTCCTTGCTCTAGTGACCCTGAGCTTTCTCCTACTTGTAGCCCTCCCTACCAAACTCTTAAGTCCAGGAGATTGGGCTCATTGGAGGATTTGAAGTGCATGTTCTAAACCCCTTTTCTTTCTGCCCAAAACTGGTGTTTTGCAAAACTTGCACTATCAACTTTCTCTCCTTGCCAAACTAACCTTGCCATCATCTCCTGCACCTAGACAGACACTGATCTGGAGTTTTTGGCCACTCCAAGAATTGCCTATGTGCATCTGGCATTCTGTCGAACACCTGGAGTGCACAGCCACTTTTGGCAAGCTTTCTGGTTTGCACTGTGGACTTGAACCCCTGACCTTTCCACCATGTCCACAGAGTGCCTTGCTACCCCTACCTCCATCCTGTGCAGTGCCAGCTCCACCCTCGAGCTCTAGAGCGCGCTGGCATTGCGTCTAACAGGTGCCGTGCGTGCTCTGGGCGCGCCCAGAGCGCACGTTTTGCACGCGCGCGCACTACGCCGACACGCCGCACTGCCGCACGCGACGCGACCCGACCCTGGCTCCTTCTGCATCGCTGAGCCACGCACTAGCCGCCCCCTGCTCCACGATGGCTCTGGCACCCTGCTGCGCCGCTGGCTGCGCCCTTGGCGGCACGCCGGCGTCGGCAGTGGATTCCGCCGCGGACGGCGCCGCCCAAACCACCAGCGCGCGCCAGCTGCCCGTAGGAATCGCTCGTGCCTATCCTCCTGCCTGTCGGAACGCGTTCGTCGCCGCCAAGATGCCCTACAACTACAGCAACGGCTGTCGCCGATGAGCCTATCTTCTGCCGCCGCGGAGCCGCCTCGTCACGCTATATAAAGGGTCCCCGAGCCCCTCCGAGTACTCACGCGCCTTCAGACACCCCTCGTAGAGCTTCCCGCGCAGTAGATCGACCGGAGAAGACCGTTTCCCCCAACTCCGGCCAGCTCGGCCGCCGCCAAGCTCCGGAGCGATTTGTCGCAGCCAGCCACCCTTTCGCCAATCCAACGCCACCAGAAGCTTCCCCGTAGTCTTGCGGAGCTGCCCAGCTACCCAACTGCGGTCGGAGACCACCGGAGGACCTAAGTCACTTCACCACCGTAGCTTTCCCCCGCCGCGGAGCTCGCCGCCGGCGATTCCTGCCACCTCCGTCGACCCCCCAACCACCCAGAGGATCACCTCGGTCTAGCCAACCCGTCCCTGCCTGCAGATGACCTCAAGGTGCCGCCGTTCGTCGCCGGTGATCGCCGGAGCCCCGCTCCCGTCGAGAAGAAGAGAAGAGAAGGAGGGAAGGAACGGTCAAACCTGACCAGTGGGCCCTCTGGACCCACTGTCAGTGACCCGCGCAGTGCCCTCTCTCTGTTTAAGTGAAGGCGTAAAACCCCCGAGTGCGTTTCCTCTGCTGCGTAAGCGTATTTCTGCTGAAACGTTTTCCTTTTTTCTGGTTTTATTTAAAAACAGATTTGACCAAACTTTGACTGGCTATAACTTTTAAAATAATACTCCAAATGAGTTGATTCTTTTTCCTACCTCTCTCAAATTTCATCTAGTTTATTTTAAGATTTATTTCAAAAATATTTGAGACAGGTTTTGGTACTGTGTTTGAAATATTTGTATTTGTGTATTTTGCAAAATAGGATTTTTGGAGGAAGAGGAAAGCTTCCAATAAGTGCATCCTTTGCATACTCTTGAAGGCAAGCATTTCTGAACTCTGGCATAATATTTGTTGTGGTGTTTTGATGCGATCACAGCACCTTTTGACTTGGAGTATATGTGACAGTTTATGTATCGATGTAGTCTCGTGCATGAGTGCACTTTGGAGTTGTTTGTGGCCAGCAATGGATACCCTAAGGATTTGGATCACCCTCGTGAGCTTCTCTTGCACACCGGTAGGAAGCGGGAAAGTCGTGGTCTTGGGTAGACACGAGCTTGTTCCTAATCCCTCGTTGAGACGAGTATGCCCGGCATAGCATGGTGAGGCTCGAGGAGTGGTGATTTATTTCACTAGTGGTAATATTGTTGGTGGATACTTGGACCACCCGAGTCGGTTGTAGACCGAGTCTTGATCTATAGCTTCCTTTTGTCGGTACCACCACTTGCCCCTGCAGGGGACAGGGTATGGTTTAGTAGGTTGTCAACCCCTTTCCAAAGCACACACCGTACAGAGAGGCCGTGATGAAGGTCCCGTGGCCACGGATTAAAGCCTGTCATTCGGTCCGGGGGCATGGGTGTTTTTGGTTGTAGCCGAAGGGGATAGCTTCCCCAGTTTGCGCGCGGTATAAATTTTGTGATCCCATGCTACGTCGAGGTTGTAGCCTCCCCACTTAGAGTTTTGCTTGGCAGGTGTCGTGGGTGATTCCAGGCACTGGTGAGTTGAGCTGGTGTGTGCAGGTCAGGCGTGTTTTCAATCAAAAGACCGTAGACGGAATTAGTCCCGAGGGACTGAGTAATCCCGTTACTCGTGGAAAATGGTACTCCCTCTGCAGAGGATATATCCTGTTGGATAGTCATGTTCTTGACTAAGAATCACTGTCTGATTAGAAATCCAGTAACGGTATTCGGATGGAGAACGATTTAACTAGAACTCTGCAACGGTATTCGGATGGAGAACGATTTAACTAGAACTCTGCAACGGTATTCGGATGGAGAACGATTTAACTAGAACTCTGCAACGGTATTCGGATGGAGATACGACTTGGCTAATTTATCGGTTTTCGGATGGAGAAACAACTGTGCTAAATATTGTTTATATTTATGGCACGTATGGATTGTGATCTTTATTGTTCTGGACTCACCATTTATATCATGTATTTTTTTTGGGTATCCCTGGGATGGTTCTACCTCCTGGATATTCACTGTGATTATTCTCTTATAAGCCCTTTATGTGGTGTCGCCCCGACGCCCGACTGCGGCATTATTATTTCTGCATTTTCCGCTCGAGGAGTCATTCAGACACTCGTTTGGCACCAGTATTATTATTTCTGCATTTTCCGCTGGAGGAGTCATTCAGACACTCGTTTGGCACCAGTATTATTATTTCTGCATTTTCCGCTCGAGGAGTCATTCAGACACTCGTTTGGCACCAGTATTATTATTTCTGCATTTTCCGCTCGAGGAGTCATTCAGACACTCGTTTGGCACCAGTATTATTATTTCTGCATTTTCCGCTCGAGGAGTCATTCAGACACTCGTTTGGCACCAGTATTATTATTTCTGCATTTTCCGCTCGAGGAGTCATTCAGACACTCGTTTGGCACTAGTATTATTATTTCTGCATTTTCCGCTCGAGGAGTCATTCAGACACTCGTTTGGCACCCAGTATTTTATTTTGGTATATTTTTATCCATATGTGTGCATCATGGCTTCTCGTATATTATCGTGACGGATGTATGATCGACTTTTAAATCTGGAGTATGTTGGATATATTATACCCGTGTTCTTAATGTTTGCGAGTACATTCAAACGTACTCACTGGCTTGTCCCTGGCTATTGTCTTGGCCAGATTGCCTTGCGTGGAGGTATGCATCGCGGTGACACCCTCGGAGCCTACGTGTTGACGTGTGCAGCCTCGCGAAGATAGGAGTTATCCTGGTCAGCTGTTCTTGTGGGAAATGGAGTCCCATAGACGCAGATGTTTCCAACCGCTTCCGCCCTCAACCATTAGAAACCAAGTGTTGTACTCCCAGGCCTAAATGGTCTTGTACTACATATTTTTGTTCCTTGCTTGGAATTCTTGTATCAAGTTGGTGCCTCATCAGCTAACAGTAATCCTGGGGCTGGTGAGCACAAAGGCCGTTTTTCTGGGAATTTATATCCCAAAATCCGGTCGTGACAGGTTTCGTCGCGGGTTTTCGCGGCCTCGGTGTACAAATGGGTGGGCGGATGGGATGGCAGTGGTGAACCATGGCTTAGAGACGCGCTTGCCCGAAATGTGGGGTAAGTTACGAAAGTACCCCCACCGATTTGAGGCGGTTCTTTTGGTTCAGGGGTACCACGGGCATTTCGCGTGTCGGGATTTCATAGGAGGTGGGAGTTTTCGCGCGGGTTGTAATTTCGGAATAGCAAGGCGCGGGTTGGGATGGAGGGAGTTGTCGGAGTACAACGAGACAAAGATATATCTTAAATATTTCGGGCTAACAAGGCGCGGGTTGAAGAGGCGAGAGTTTCGCAGCACGATAGACCGAGACGCTAGCTTGAGTTTTCGGCATAACAAGGCGTGGCCTTAAATTTCGGAAGAACAAGCTTAACGGGTACCAAAAAAAGACAATTTGCACCTCAACACGCACAACACACACACAAACACCATTTAGACTAGAGTAAGGTACACGTGCATTGCACGCATGTGATTTCGCAACCAAATTATGAATAAATACCACATTATAGCATGCAAGCTTTGAGTCATATATGCATGATGTAGATGTTCGTTTAATTCTTATAGTTCATTTCATTCAAAGTCATCTAGTTTTTATAAGAAAGCTAATCTATTTTAAAATTCATGGAATTGTGAGTCGTAAGACATAAAGTAAAAACAAATAATGGCAAATCATGGAGAAAAATATTTGGGAAATTCTGATACGGAAGATTCTAGAACAAATAAGAAGTGCTTGAGTTTTGATGTTTGTGCATTATGGTTAAGTTCAACCATGGAGTCTTCTAGATTATACATGTGGCAAAATCTGGTGGAATCTAGATGATATCCAACGGCCAGTAGTGCTCAAATTTGCCATCTTTGGACCATCGGATTCGCCTCATCCAACGACCATTTTTCAAAGTTAAAGTTACCCGCACACAATATAAAAAATATAAAATATAATATATATATATAGGGGTATAGATATAGATATGTGATGCGAAAGCCGCCCATCATCTCCAATTAGAATAGTGTGTCCATGCACGGATGCGACGTGGCCAAATGATGTCTGCCATCGGTATCTCAAATTCAAATCAGTCTGACCTTGTTCAATGTGTATACAATACAACATGCTCGTTTCCAAACCACACCGCGCAGATCTCCGTTATATTCATGCATGCATGGGTTTCAAACATCAGGATCTCTTATTCAAATATTTGAATTAAAATTTACATTGATTATGACCTCACCTATTCTTTTACACCCACACACTAGTGTTCTCTTTATAATTGTACCACTAACTTTCTCTCATGCCTGTATGCACACACACTACCAGTCGGCATTATCCATCGCATGCATGCAATCTTTTTCTTCAGGTCGGTCTCCCATGAAGGCACACACCCACACACATCCCCCTCTCCATCATATCGGGCATTCTTTATCTCTCACGTGTGCATGCGCAACGATCGATGTTCCTCTATGTATGTGTGCATATAGCTAGGTCTTTCATAGTTTTCCACACAAAGTGATCAATCGATATATCCAGTGAGGTCTCACCCTCTTTCCCACGTCCACATCGATCAATCTATACCTCTCAATATAGGATTAACATATATAGCTAATACACCCACATTAATTATATATCCAATGTCCCCCTCTCATCATCCATGCGTTCCGCTTCATCTCTCAGATGCGTGCACAATGGCGAAGACAGGGGCAGCAAGGGCCCTGCCCCCTCCCCCCCTAACATCTCTATATATCGAGGCTAATATGAATGTGATCGTTAGACAATTGCTGCTAAAAATGGTTTAAGTTCATGAATTGACCCTCCTCGTAAAGGATTAGCAATGCTTGTCCCCCTAGCTCATTTATTTTTCATGGCTCCGCCACTGCGCGCAACAGTGCACGTGCTCGCCCCCTCTCTCTAAATATCGATCTCGCACTTGTGCATTCCTTCATAGTCTCCCTCCACTCGGCCCCTCGCACCATCTTTTAGCCCCCCACCGGATTTTGCCACATGTACAATCTAGCAGAATCCATGGTTGAACTTAAGCATAATGCACGAACCTCAAAACAACAGTGGTTCTCTTTTGTTCTAGAATCTTCCGTATCATAACTGCCCAAACTTTTTTTCTAGTTGAATTGCCATTATTTGTTTTTACTTTATGCTTTACAACGCACAATTCCATGAATCATAAAATAGATTAAGGGCTTCTTTGATTCAAAGGATTCTCAAAGGAATTTTGGAGGATTCTAATCATTAGGAATTTTTCCTATCTTGGTTGTTTGATTCGTAGGATTGTACACCATAGGAATTTTTCCATATGATTCATTTGCACTAGATTTCATAGGAAACATCCCATCCACTCAAACCTCTTTGAAAGAATTCTGCGTATTTTCTATGCACAATCAAACACTCGTACAATCCTGTAGGATTCAAGACGACATTCCACTATAATCCCATGTTTTTCCTATTCCCGCGTTCTTAGCTTTTTTATAAAAACTAATTGATTTTTAATTAGATGAACTATAAGAATTAAACGAAGGGCTACATCAGGCATATATGACTCAAAGCTTACATGCTATAGTGTGGTATTTATTCACAATTTGGTTGCAAAATCTGATGCGTGCAATGCACGTGTACCTTACTAGTACTTCGAGTATGTGCAAAACACGTAAATTAGAATACCAATGGCACGCTACACAATGTCTCACTTACAGTTCATGAAGCCACGTGGCACATGTGGAGGCGTTGTCGCGACCTCCTTGCGTGGATTGATCACAGTGACGTGCTGCTGGTTCCAGAAGAATGTACTCGTCCTCCCAGAGCCATACTGGCGGTACATGCACGAAGCGAAGATGTGCACGCACGCCACGCACACACTCATTCCCTCGCACGCACACGCGGGTACACGGGCGGACGTAATTTTGTACCAAGATCCACCCCATGTGATAATTTGACGCGTGTAAAGTCGTTCACTTCATTGATGGTCAATTAATACAGCGCATACAAATTGAGTGGACGTGAGGGCGGAAGAAAGACATTATTACTCCACTGCGCGCATGCGAGTAGTTAAATCGTGGGTTGCTAGTAGTACTTCCATTGGTCTCCTTCGTATTTTGTGCCAATTTTTGACAGTAACATAATATTTACGCATTTGAGAAGTGTAGTACTTGAAATTTATGTTCCGCTAAACTCATCGGGAGCCGTTTCGGGCCTCGAAACCAAAACTATCAATTAATCTTTACCTTGTTCTCATCACATTCGAAAGCCTGCTCACACCTACTAGTACGTACCAAACCTGAACGTGTTCCCACTATGCAGGTATTAGTACTAGTGCTAGTACTTAGGTTATAAAAAGGGGATCTACCTAACTGAAAATTACTCTACCTTTCCCCCTCATAAGTGCTTCTTCTTCGTCCGTCGTTGCCATGGCCGGTGAGCAGAGCTCTAGGTCGAGAACTACTCGTAACAAGGGAGCGGCAACCAAGGCTGCGGAAAAAAAAGAGAGGGCTCGCCGCCACACAGAGACCTCGAAAGATCTCTCACGGGCAGGCGATGGCTCCCAGGAGCGCCCTAGGCGCGGAGGCAAACATGCCGAGCCGGCGGAGCTGGAGTCGTTATCCCTCGATGGCATGCCCGATCAGCTCAATAAGGAGAAGGAGTTCATCCAAGGCTTGATGGAGTTACTGAAGGAGAGCCTCGACGACATGCCCGCTGAGCACAATCGGCAGGGGTAGTTGACCGCCGGCTTGGTGATGCTGCTGAAGAAGAACATTGCCTCGGAGAAGAAGGCGACTGGCGAAATCCTGCGACTTCAGGAGGAGAAGGCGAAGCTCTGCCACGAGATCGACCTGTTGAAGGAGAAGAACGCCGGCTGGAAGAAGCTGCATGAGAATAGTAGTTCCTCGATGAAGATGCTGCAGGCCCTCGTCATGGAACAGAAGGAGGAGTTGGCGAAGCTCCGCATCGAGCACCCGGCTGCTGTCAAGGTACGTAATGCGACCATGGAACAGATGATGAAGGCTCGCGTCGAGAAATTCCGCTTCATGGACAAAATGAAGAAGACGAGACGCGCAAGGAGATGGAGGTCGTGGAGGCGATGAAGAAGCAGTTACGACTCCGCGGCGAATTAGATCATTTGGGGTGATAATCTTCCTTCTTCTTTTGCTCCTGTGTTTCATCTTTTGCTTTGGGTGTTTCGCCGCACGTGTCACGTTCTCTGCGAGGCATGAATAGAACAATGGTTTTTTTAGGGAATGAATAGAACAATGCTAACAATGAGATGACTAGCAAATTAGATCAAATTTTTTCGCCATATGGCACTAGGCTGCCGTGTTTCGTGCTCCTCCGTCGCAGTACTACTCCAGTGGAAAACTTGAGTATACCGCACGGTTCTTTGCTCCTCCTCGATCAGGTCGTCGGCGAATTTATACGAGCAGTCAAATCACAAGGCACCGCCTTCCAGCAGTAATGAGCCGTCAAATCACAAAGGCCCTCGCATCTCGTGAAACCGACCAAGCTAGACTGCCCTGCCCTCTAGCCTTTTAAAAGTTGTATACTTTTTTACAGCAGTAGTCTCGATGGATTGTGCCATGGAGCAAAACTTGAAATTAAAAAAGGGTGGTACATATAGAGAGCGCTCGTCGCCAAATTATGCATATAGTACTATTAAAAAGGCTAGTCACAATAATGGTGTCCAGCACAACCCACCCGTCAAATAAAACTAAGAGGGTGGTTGGATACGTTTTAGTTCCATGACTAAAAGTAGTGGGACTAAAACATGCTAGCCTCACCCATGCTTGGATCAAAATACTAAAAAGGCTAAAATCAAGTTAATGAGCATTTATTATCCTCCAAACCCTCCAATCCAGAACTCGCCTGTGTTAAAGGAGAGGAGTTAAATGCGTAGAGAGAGGACTAATCCACATTTTAGTAGGGGTACCCCTGACTAAAAAAAATTAGTCTCAAGACTAGTTTTAGCCCCTCTTTAGTCAGGGGTGCTTGGAACTTTAGCCTCTTAAAGAGACTATTTTTAGTCAGACTAAAATAAGTCCCTTGGATCCAAGCACCCTCTAAGCATCCTGGAATTCTTTGACAAAACTAAGCACCCTGAAATTCATTGACAACTAAACTTCGGGCTATATGATGTTGGCCATATATATTGTACGTATATAATGTGAAGAAACGAGTCGTAGTACTATACCAACTAAAAGATGAAATGTAAGAAATACTAGTATGTATGTACTGAAGAGTTAAAGTAACGAGAAGAAACATAACATAGTTCTGCTGGGGGCTCAGCACAATACACCCCTCAAATTAAATTAAGCACACCTGAAATTAAACTTTGCAACTATTCCGGTAGACACTGCATTAGAACCACCATGAGCAATGACACTACCACCTTACTCGGAGTCCTCGTCCACGTCCTCGACTTCGTCCTTGTCCCTCTTCCTCTTGGCCGATACTTCTTTGCTTGAACCGCACACTTGGCTGTTGCTCTTCAGCCAACCCTTGTAGATATTGAAGCAAAGGTAGCCATCCATTGCAGCGTAGTGGATGTGGTCTATATCTAGTACATTCCGCTGCCATGCATGACGATGAAACGTGTATGGAGGTTTCTCCAGTTTACCGTACGAAGGATGAACCATGACTCCTGCCAGGGTCAGCATTGAAGGCTGACGAGAGGACACCAGCCGATTCTTCTGGAGGTCGAAGGTGTTGCCTACAACGAGGCCTATCCGACGCAGGACTTCTTTGTCGTTACCAAAGTCTACTGTAATGAATTTGACTAGGTTGCTCTTGAGGAAGTCCTTAAAATCCTGGCACTCAACGTCGGCATGGCATATGTGGTCGACCAAGCATAAGTCATGCACGCAAACCTGGATCACGGCGGGCTTCTTCCTCTCTTCGTCCTTTAGATCCTTCTCTCGTCCCAGGACTGTGGTGTACTCAACTCTAGCCCAGCGACCCACTCATCATCTGAGTCTTCAAACATGCGTCTGAAGCGAGAAAGGCATCCTTTCACCGTCACGGAAGAACGGGTGTAGATGACGTCGAACTCATCGCCGGTGATGGTTCTAACCTTGTACTCACCGCCGATCGTGGAGATTTGGGACGCCATGGATTTGCGAGGAGGGTTAGGATTAGTGGAACTGCCGTAATGTGAATGGACGGGACGACTAGGAGCAAACCGCCGTAGTATTGAAGGACGTGCGGGGACGAGTAGGAGCGAACTGCCAGCGTGCGGACGGCAGGGTAGTGGCTTTCCATTCTCCCATGATACGGGCTTCCGAGAGCCCTTAGATCTGGGATCGAACGGTTGCATGGCGTGATTCTGGACCTATGGCTGAATATCCTATCCTAGAGGGTTATTCTACAAATTTTCAGCAACTTAGCATGCGACCGTTTGATCTCAGATCCAAGGGCTGCCAGCAGCCCGTATCATGGTCGCGCCTACCACGACCGTCGCGTCGCTCGCGCGGTCGCGCCCTTGGAGATTTAACACGGTGAGTTAGGCTAACTGATGTTGGCATGTCATACATATTCATCACTTAGTCACTCATACTACAACAAGGTTGGCTATAAGTGTATTTTTTTCCTCATCTCTATCTCTTTCTTCGTACTCCCTCCGTCCCATAATATGAGAACATTTTTGACACTAGTGTAGTGCCAAAAACGTTCTTATATTATGGGACACAGGGAGTACTAGTATTTATTGCATTTGCCAAGGAGTGACCTCTTCTAATGAAATGGTGTTGCTAAGTTTGCTTCATTTAATTAGCTATAGACTCAAAATTGTCTTTACACCTAGGTACACGCGCTTAGCACCGTTTCTTCCTTGGGTCACCAAACTAGTCTCTCTCTTCTTGATTAACTTGCCACATCAGACTTTATGCCTATGTGGCAAGCTTAAGCACCTGTAGGAGCAAGTAAAAGTAAGTACAATAGTGTGCTTTGCATTGCATTTTTGCATATGTGGAGGAAAGAGAGGCAAGGAAAAAGTGGAGAAGTGGCCTCTCATGCAAGAGCCAGCCTCTACTACATGGTGGAGCATTGGGAGAGGCACCTGTATGGAGGTGGTCAGGAATCGGGAGACTCACGCCGGTCGTAGCGCCGCATTTAAAATGATAATGGCAAGTCAAATCACGGGGCCCCACCTGTCTAGAAGTAACTCGCTGTCAAATCACACAGCCCTACGTTTGCAGCAGCCTACTCCCCCGTCTTCTCACGTCTCTATTGAACCGACTAGGCGGAACGGCCCCGCTGCCTACCACGCAGGAAAAGCCCCGCCCTCGACTTTTAAATAGTATACAGTATACTAATTTTGTATCCATGGATTGTGCCCGCGTCGTGGAGCAAAGCATCTAGAAAACGGCGGTACACACGTACGGAGTATACAGCACACCCGTCGCGTTCGCGTCGCACCCCAGACGGTCGGTCGGTCTGGCACGCTGCTCTCCGAATGGAACGCGTGTCATATTGCGTTTGCACACACATGTCGGACGGCAATTGAGAACCGACCATAGGCACACTCCCCGGACCCGCGAGTCGGGTGACTTAATAGAAGAGGGAGACGAGCGATAGTACTAGAGAAGTGTTGTACTACGCGCGTTGGTGCCTGGACGATCCCTGCAAGACACGGAAGATCAGTCCGTCCATGCATGTGACCAGACTCCAGCAGACACGCCTGGATTGGATATCGTGTACATATCGTGCAGGCTGTGTTGTACATGGCTGTAGTTGTGGTGAGAAATCTAAAAAAAGGTTTCTTGTCATCTTGCAAAATTAGGTGTCATGTGCTTCGGATCACTGCGAGGGTTAAACAGCGACAACTAAGTTGGGCTAGTCATTGGGGGCACATGCACGAATAGTGACTACTCGGCTGCCATCTAGGTCAAGCCGGCTATGTTAATTAGGACATCTATCGAGGGACCCCTTTTCTATGAGTTTATCTTTAATTTGAGCCTTGTTCCTCATCTAGTTTGTCCGTCGGGATTCATGTTGTCTCCTTTGGGCAGTGAGGTTATGATTTCTTGTCATGTGGCATTTTTTCGTGTTATATGTTATAATCCGGCGCTTCAGATCAAAATGACGACAACTGCGCCTCCGGGCCACATGCATGAAGACTTCCTGACAGTCATTGACGAGGTAAAGCCGGCTCCGGTAGACAAAAGAAAACTAGTACTACTCCACTATATAGGCAAGAGCCTCCGCGCTTGCTTGCTAGTGTTGCTCTCTTCACACTGTCTCGGCCTCTCCAGATCTAAACACGACAGCGGTGGCCACACGCTCTCTCTCTCTCTCTCTGCTCACCGCTGGTCACAGATCCAGCCGGATCCTCTGCGCCGGGAAAGGTGAGAAGGGGCAACGTTCACGCGGTCATCCTTCGCGACGGCTCTTACCCACTGCTGGGCGCGTCCCGATCAGCATGCCTTGCCGTTCTCTCTCAAGCACCGCTGGTGAGGGAGGGCCTCCGACCCCTTCTTCCTCACTGCCGTAGTGTGGGCTGATCCGGCCTCCCGCCGCCCACCTAGCGACATCCCGGCGACCATCAGGTATAACTTCCTTCGAAACCGGCCTTGCTCTACTTCCCGAGCTCCTGACGTCGCTGCATTTGTATCTTTTACTATTTCTCAGGCCCCCTCGTAGATAGGATCGATCGGCTGTTCGAAAACCACCTAATTTTTTTACGTTTAAGAGGTAAAACTAGTTCACGCACTCGAATCTCGTACTACTTGGTTCAAACAAGGAAGAAAGGGGGTGGGGGTGGGGGAGGATTTGTTACCTGAATCTAGGACTTGGTCGAAATAGGAAATAATGGGGGCGAAAAGTAGCAGAGACTGGCTATGCAACTGGTCTCTAGGTCTAATAGGGAAATAAAGGGAAACGCAGTACAAACTCAATATAAACCCGATCTATTGGTTGAAAAATGAAAGAAAGTGGGGACTGGGGGACAAGTCAACAGAGTAAGTCCAACACTAGATTTGCTAGCCTCACACAGTATAAGGTGGCTATACCGAACAAAAATGGGACCAACCCAGATATCCTTTTCTGATGTTTGTTGCCCCGAGCCACTCTTATGTAATGCCACTGGTAAAATGTAGCAGCCGCACTGTTAAAAGTAAGGACACCTTAAACCAATGTTGTTTTCAATGTAATACCTCCAGTAATATGAATCAATGGCACTTCTTTACATGTCCTGCTAAAATTTCCCATTAAGATAAGTTGGTTCTTTTTGTTAGAAATGCAACTGTCCTGGTCCGCCTACTCTCCCGTGCCCAAAGTAATGTCGTATTTAACGGTTGTCATAGTTAATCCTAATGCCCACACTAATATCTAGCAATGCCAGTGCTTTAGAAATTGCTACTGTCCTTGTAGGATTACCATTCAGATAAGGAACATGCTTCTTTTCATTTGATGCATGTTTCATCACTTGTTAGTCACCCTCCTTTCCACCTTTTTTGTGCAAACAGAGATATATATTTCACGCTCGATCTTAGTTGAACTGCACAAATGATATCCAAATTATAGTTGAGCATTCCAGGAGCTTACAACCAACCTTGATGTTGCTCAATTTTATTGCAACTAATGAAGAAGAAGCTCTGTGGGTTTCGTTTTCTGATGGAAATGGAACCGGGGCTGGAGCCCTTTTCTTAAAAAAATTGAAGAAGAAGCTGCTAGCTCACGGGACATTGATTCATTTTAGCTGAACTGCACCAAAAGGTCCCATGAATTGAATCGTCCATGTTGGTGACTGAAAGAGCCAGCTTCAGCATCCCAGTCTAAGCACCCCCGGCCTCCATCATTGCGACGCACGGTACACCTCATTTTCCACCTGCTCGACCCTAGTGTCACTGATAAAATGATGTAATAATACAGTTAAAATAGAGTGAGTGTCATCTCTATCATTTCATTTCCAATGTAGATAAAGAAAGTGCTTCTCTTTGTTAACCGTTTCCGCAAACTGGGGTGCTTAATTTTAGTTCATATGTACAAAAATACATATTTGAATGTCTCAAGGTGCCTCCTTGTACTACCGTTGTACACTGATGTTCATCATTGGCAGAAGGTGTATCTGGGAGACTTGGGACGATGTCCAGTATGAGGCGTACCGTATGAGGCGTCGCAGGGCCCATCTCGCCCTCGCAGCATGGCATACTATGATACTATCGCAATATTTTGTTCTATTTATTTTCTGTGTTTCATCAACTAGTGGCACTGCAATGTAATCACGCTTTTTCATTATCTGTGCAAACAGGGTTATTCAGCTGCATTTTGGTGGAACTGCACAAATGTACGTATGGAACCGGCATATATGCAGAGTGCGAGGGGTGCCAAGTAAAAAATACCGACACCAACAATGCTGCATGCACGCATTGGCATCCACCACCACCAGTGGGATGTGTGGCGCTCTCTGTGGACGGATCTTTCTCGGCAGCAAATCATCTAAGCAAATACTAGTAGCTTATATTGGCAGTTTTCTAGGGAGTACTCTTTTCTGAAAGAAGCACCAATCTATTTTTCTTTATTTGTACACTGTGTCACAACTTTGACCCAAAGGTCCAGAGCTATTTTAGGGTGATTGGCGTAGTACTCGGAGACTGATTGTAAGCATGATTTTCATTAGCTGTCACACTGATTGTAAGCATGAGCAGGTGGAAGATTAGGTTAGTGCGAAGCTTACCTTAAACCCTACCGCCGCCGTTGAAACGAGGCGAGCGTCGAGGGAACCGTGGAGAAGGGCGGGGAAGCAACGTCGCGCCATCTGGCCTCCTCTTGCGGTGGGAGAACGAATACTCCTGTGGCTCCGGCTGGCTCTGCACCCTCATGAACGGCACACCATACTCGATCGATTCGTTATCCTCTGGGTGCTCGACCTTCGACCTGTACGCCCACCACCTCCGCCTGACTGTCGCCTCGGGCAAATCTGTCTGCTGCATCGCCCAGAGGAGATACTCGATGAACTTGGAGGACTGCGGCATGACTGCCGCCGAGGAGTACATGTACATCGCCGCCCTCATCGCCGCCGTCTCGCTCTTTCGCATACATTGCCACATGGCCCGCACCGTCCTCGAAATCTCCCACTCATTGTCAAACCAACTACGGATCTCCTTCAACCTGGCTAACTTTGCCTGGTCATCACCGGCGATCTGCCCTATTCGCTACTGCATCCTCTCCATAGATGTCCTTCTAAGTGGTCCGGTGCTAGCTTTGGAAGATGGGAGGAGAGACGGTGGTCTTGCAATAGAGAAGAGGGAGAGGCGAGACGGTGGTTTTGGAATGGAGATGATGGAGAGGAGAGGAGGTGGTTTTGCAATGGAGAAGAGGGAGAGGAGCGTGCGGCAGCGATTTAGGATTGGACGAGAGGGCCGGCGCGTTGTGACTGGATCAAAATCAAAATCAATTTACCCTTCAATTAAGAAAGCGACCCCACATTAACTAGTCTCCCTTTTATTCTGGGTCATAATTGACCATGATTTTCGCACATAAAATATATGTTATACGTTGCAAAAATAATATAATTTGAAAGTACATTCAGATACGAACCAAACGATACAATTTTTGGTGACATGCATTCACATTTTGCTTGTCAAATACAGTACGTGGTCAAACTTTGACCCAAAATACGCAAAACAACAAAAAAATACTTCCAAGACGAGCGCCGCTCTTCTGCTCTTCTCCTCTTAAACCACCGCCGCTCCTCTCCTGTTCCAATCTAAATGGAGCGCCGCTCCTCTCCTCTTCCATTTCAAAACCACTGCCCCTCCTCTCCTGTTCCAGTCCAAAACCGGCGTCGCTCCTCTCCCGTTCTAATCCAAAACCAGCGCTGCTCCTCTCCTCTTCCATTCAAAAACCACCGCCGGCGAGTGAAGGTGCTATGGAGAAGTAGATTGATGGAGGAGTACAACCGATACATGAGGATCGCAGACGGCGACCCTGTGAAGCTAGCTAGGATGTTGGAGATATAGTCTTGGTTTGACAAGAAGGACCAACTAGTGGCGACAGCGACATCCATGGCCAAATATCTGCAATAGAGCGAAAAGGCGGCCATAATCCCGGAGGGAGTCGCGCCGGAGTACATAGAGCTGCTCCTCTGGGCCATGGAGCAAACAGATTCACCGAATCCGATCGTGAGGGAGCAGTGGTGGGAGTATCGATCCCAGATGGAGCATCCACCAGAGATTTAAGGATCGAGCATCTACAGGGTGCCGTATGTGAGGGTGTCCTGCCAGAGCGAGCCGGTGGAGTCTTCGTCGACCGAACCCAACTACAAGAGGAGAAAAGCAGTTGTCCCGACGACGCTTCCCCGCCATCGTCTCCCTCGCCGTTCACATCGTCTCACGGGGCGGCTGTTTGCCGCCGAGGAATAGGAGGGGCTGCCCCCCCAGCCCAATAGTCGGGCAGGTTGTGAATTGTCAGGAGGAGCTGAGGGTTGTCAGTATTTGCAGGTTGTGAATTGTGTTTTGTGTTGTGTATTTTGAGAGTACTTTCAGATATGAATGTCTTTTGAATTTCAGATTTGCAGTATTGAGCATATGAAGTATTTTATAAATTCTAGAGATCTATTTTTAGCACTTAAAAAATGTAGTTTCATAGGAGTATAAAAGTGCAGACGATGTGATTCTCAGAGAAGAAACTGCAAGTTTCAGTTTGAGATAAGAAACTGCAAGTTCAGTTTTAGATAAGAAACTGCAACTTTCAGAGGCAGAGCATTTATATTAACACGGCCTTTTCAAACAGGGTTAACATCATGTTGGAAGTTTTATTCATGGTCGAAAATGGAACTACCAGCTAGTTAACATCATGCTGATCAACATTCATGCATAGCACATCTTCATATGATGCACAGTCAAAATCCCACACAATGTCGAGTGTGCGAAACACAGAGTAAACGAGGGACGAAGTTTTGGCAAGTGTTGGACGTGGTTTTGGGCTGCCCCGTCTAGGCTTTCATTTTTAACATGCGCAGCCCACGACCTCGGATGGGAGGTCCATAGGCCTGTTTGTATTTTCTTAGGGCCGTCATGTATCGACCGGCCTATGGACCTCCCATCCGAGGTTTTATTTTTGGCAGCCCAATTTATGTATTTGTTTGAAGAAAACGCAGAGGTCTGTTCTATTTTTCTATATAAGAATAGGAACGCCAGGTCCAACTTATGTTTCCCTTCTAACTATATTATATATATTTAAATTATTTTATATGTTATTATATATTATTTTTATAGTCATCATATATTTAACAGATACTTACATATGTAAGAAAATAATATCCCACATCTTATTAACTTATAAAAATAATTTCTTAACAAATAAATCCGGGATTGTTTTGGCACAAAAATCCTAGTGATTGTGTACAAAAGCTTGGTAAGATTTAAGTACGAATGTAGTAATATCACTTATTATTTAAATATATTTATAACAAAATGGTGAGCCCCTTTTTATTTTTTTATAACATTGCTGGCCCAACCCAACATTATAATTAGAATTAGCTCAGCAAAATCGTGTATTTCGAGAAAGTGCAAATGGCTTGTAATTTTTTAGGAAATAAAATAAATGGGCCGCATGGACGCTACATTATTTGTTCACCCAGCCCAGCTAATGGCTGTAATTCAAAAAAAAAGATCAAATTGACTCTAAATTCTACCACGCAAAAAAAAGACTGTAAATTCTGAAAAAATGGGTTGAATACGTGCCACATTTGTGGAGGCTGAAATGTGGGCCAATAGGTCGAAGCCAACGCAAGTCGTTGTCAATTTAGTCAACAAATGATTCTGACATGTTAGCCGTTGGATTTACATCCAACGGCCGGCCTCCATCTTCAATCTCTCGTCTTCTTCCTCCAGCGCCGCCGGGACCACCTCCCGCCTCCTGCTGCTAGCAGCTCTGCTTAGCACGCTTCGCTATGAAGCGCTACTCCACCGTTGGCCAGGCCATCCCTCCACCCCTCCACACCTCCGGTTCTTCTCCACCGACTGTCGTACACCTCTCCGTCTGCGACTCTACTGCCGCGTCTTCCCATCTCCGGCTCGTTGCTGTCCGGGGCCTTGCCGTCGTCCACCACCTTAGATGTGCTCGGCGCGGCGTGGTCAACGTGGTCAACAAACGACACCATCGGAAGTAGACTGTGCGTGGAGGGGCTGACAGCTGGGTCCATGACCGCACACAAGGAAATGCCTCCTTATTACACGCAAAATAATGATTCCTCCACCTGACATCGGGGACCCACCGGAAGGGCCTCTGTATTTCGCGAAAATAACGTGCCCCCCACTGACATGTCGGACCCACCAGCTATCTTCGCACACAAGGAAGTGCCTCCTTATTACGCACAAAAAAATGAATACTCCCCCTGCCAGCTGGAACCCAGCATAGTGGGAGGCTGACTTGTGGGCCTACCAAGTTGACGGGGATGGAGGGCTTTGTCAACTTAGTCAATATGAATGATTCTAGCTCCTATTACCATACGATGTTCATCCAACGGCCGTAGTGCTTCTTCAACCTCTGGTTCTTGCTCTAGCCGCCCAAACCAGCGCCGGTCGTGCCGCTTGCTCCTGCCTCTCGTGGCCGGCTGTGATGCCGCGGAGGCCTCACCGCCCCCTACTACTCCCACCGCTGGCCAGGCCATCCCTCTACTCACCCACACCCCCTATTATTCTGCGGCGACAGCAGCCTCACACCGTAGCCGAACCAGTGAACCCTCGTACCCCTCTTCGCGTGGGCATCCACTGCTGCGTCTTCCCCGGCTCAGAGTCGTCCCCTTCCTAGTCCTCGCCATCGTCCACTGCCGTGGTGCTCTCAGTGCGGCGTGGTCAACGTGGTCAAGGAACGACTTCCATCGGACGTGGACTGTACGTGGAGAGGCTGACAGCTGGGTCCACGGCCGCAACAATGAAGTGCCTCCTTATTACGCGCAAAATAATGATTCCTCCACCTGACAGCGGGGACCCACCGGACGGGCCACCGTATTTCGCGAAAAAAAGTTTCCCCCTGACTGCTCGGACCCACCAGCTACATCTTCGCACGCAAGCAAGTGCATCCGGGCAAAAAAAACGATTCGCCCCCCTAACTGCTGGGACCCACCAGCTACATCTTCGCACGCAAGGAACTGCGTCCGGGCAAAAAAATGATTCGCCCCCCTGACTGCTGGGACCCACCAGCTACATCTTCGCACGCAAGGAAGTGCCTGACAGTCGGGACCCACCTGGTCGAAGCGTATGTAGCGTTGTCATTCCGGTCACGAACGTGTACGTACATATATACTGGTGGATGTAGAGGCGCGCACGTGTCGTAGTAGAGGCGCGCATGTAGCATGTACACGTACGTACAGTGGCCAGGGTGCAAGAAAGAAAATACGGCCACGTATGTGTACATGCGGGCGGGGTCTCGAACGCCTACTCGCACATACGTACGGCCAGGGCTCGTGTACATGGCTGGGTCGGGACGGAGAAACAGCGTCGTCGTCGTGTTCATGCGGAGGCATAGGAATGCGTCGTGTTCATGGGGAGGCAACGGAATGCGTTGTGTTCATGGGGAGGCAACGGAATGCGTCGTGTTCATCGGGAGGCAACGGAACGCGTGGGAGCCAACCGGCTGGGTCGGAACGGAATGCGTGGTCGTGTTCATCGGGAGGGCTTGGACGGAACAGGCGATGGAAACGAGGCCTGGCGTACCGGTAAACGGAGGAAACGGACCTCCTACGTTCGGAATGGGGTCCTGTTGATCGGGAGGGGTGTGGTGTATCGCAAAACGGAGGAAACGGACCTCCTACGGTCGAAACGGGGGTCCTGTTGATCGGGAGGGGTGTGGCGTACCGCAAAACGGAGGAAACGGACCTCCTACGGTCGAAACGGCGGTCCTGTTGATCGGGAGGGGTGTGGCGTACCGCAAAACGGATGAAACGGACCTCCTACGGTCGAAACGGGGGTCCTGTTGATCGGGAGGGGTGTGGCGTACCGCAAAACGGACGAAACGGACCTCCTACAGTCGAAACGGGGGTCCTGTTCATCGGGAGGGGTGTGGCGTACCGCAAAACAGAACTCCACGGGATACTGTTCATCTCCACCGTCGACCTCCTCCAGCCTCCACGGACTCCGTCGACCTCCTCCAGCCTCCACGGGCTCCTGTTCATCCAGCCTCCACCGCGCGCTACTCCACCGGCTATTGTTCAACCACCCCTCCACGGGCACCCCTCCACCATCTACTATTCATCCAGCCCTCCACACCACGGGGTCCTGTTCAACCACCCCTCCACGGGCACCCCTCCATCGTCTACTGTTCATCCGGCCCTCCACACCATGGGGTCCTGTTCATCCAGAGGTAGCGCCATCGCCCACTGTTCATCCAACCCCCCCCCCCCCCCCGCAACGCTCACTGTTCATCCAATCGATCGGCTTCAGTTAGCAGCAGTAGCAAAGGAATCGCTCGATCGGGTTCAGTTAACAGCCATCGATCGATCGGTCGGGTTCAGTAACGCGTAGCCTGCAGTGCAATCGCTCGGGTTCAGTTAGAGCACAACGCCTCGCTCGGGTTCAGTTAGAGCCAACGCCTCGCACACATGCGCGTACGTGTACGAGAGAATGCGCATCGCTCGGCCCCCGACCTCCCACCGTAACCGGGAACTCCCCGAAATTTTCCTCCCCCTCACTTCTACCATGGTTTTTTCCGTCATGGACGGCCCAAAGAATGTCATGCAGCTGCGTCTCCGGCCCGCCTAGGACGAAAAGACCATTTTCTGTCATGATTTTTTGTCATAGAAGTAGGAGCCCACCACATATATGATGATACCGGGTTTTGTCACAATTATCGTCATAGAAGTGTCATATGGATGACAGAAAAAAAATTCGTTCGGCCCAAAATGTCACGGATGTGTCTTTTTTTTGTAGTGATCTTGGCTAGCTAGCGGCCGCGAGTGCCGGACAGAGCTGGCATCCGGGCTGCCGCAAGATGGGCTCCGCACTGCCGGCAATTTTGACCTCGCCTTCTGCCGGCGGCGGTAGCTGCGTCCCATGGCCGAGGATGACTAGGTGGACGGGCCGGAGGTAGGAGGTCACTCGGGGATTTTTGTGCAGACTGACATGTAGGTCCCACAAGTCATAACGCCCGGTCAAATAGAAGGCGTTGACTTAATGGGCAACATGGGCCCTGTTTGGATACTCTAAGTCAGAGGTTAGATTCTAACCATGAACTAACTCTAACCAAAGTGGTGTTTGGATGGCAGGGTTAGATTGACAACAAATGTATCCAAACAGGGCCATGGATTGAAATGTGCCTATATCGGCACTTTGTAGAGTAGTCGTTTCTTGGTAGGGCTGGTTGGTAAGAGCATGTACAATGGTTGATAATGTAGTCTTATCTTAAGTCTGCCACGTATTCAAGTGGTAGTAGTTTCTTGGCATTACACTAGTAGAAAAAGGGTCAAATGTGAGACACATTAGTGCCGGTTTGCATTTGAGCCGGCACTAATGTGTCCATTAGTGCCGGCTCAAACGGCTAGGCGGGAGGAGATCTTTAGTACCGGTTCGTGGCGAACCTTTAGCACCGGTTCGTGCCACGAACCGGTACTAATGAGGCTGTGGCCCCACGAGCACCTTTAGTATCGATTCGTGGCATGAACCGGTACTAGAGTTTCTGACTAAGCTGTTTTTTAGTCCCACCTAGTGAAGAGAGAGGCACTAGGAGTGGTTTAAAGCCCTGAGTGCAGTGACGATGAAGAAGAGGCGCAATGCTCACCTTCACGTTGCTTAGCTTAAAGCCTTGAGGAATGGGGTAGACTGCATGAAGCTATGTGCAGTGCAGTCTACACTATTCCGAAAGGCTTGACGCTAATTAACGAGCATTGTGCCTCTTTTTTATTTTTAATAACTTATTACAACTCCGGACTTCTTGTGTTACCGCAAAAACCGGATGCACTTCGTGTACAAACTAGACAATACGGCAAAAACTGGATGCACTTCGTGTACAAACTGGACAATCTCTTCCGGAGTATTAGGGCCGGTTTCGGACGAAAACTCATCTGTTACACCGGCACTTCAATGTTTTTTAAACTTATTTGAACTCCAGCCTATTTTGCATTCAGTATGCATCATTCAAAGCGACGTCATCAATTTCCAACACGTTCTGACATCATTTGCTGTTTTTCAGTCATTTACCGATTTGTTTAGAGAGCTCAATGATGGTGAAATTGAAAATCACTACAAAATGAACTCTGAAAATGCTGGAACTTGGCATGGTATCATCATTTCACCCGCATAGCATGTGCAAAAGAGTAGAGACGGTCATGGTGAAAACTGGACGCACCTCGTGTACAAACTGGACAATCTCTTTCGGAGTATCAGGGTTTCGGACGAGAACTCATCT
>NC_057796.1:393212108-393213135 GCF_018294505.1 Triticum aestivum
AAATCACTACAAAATGAACTCTGAAAATGTTGGAACTTGGAATGGTATCATCATTCACCCGCATAGCATGTGTAAAAGAGTAGAGAGGGTCACGGCGAAAACTGGACGCCCTCTTTCGGACTATCAGGGTTTCGGACGAGAACTCAATTGTTACACGGGCACTTCAATGTTTTTTAAACTTATTTGAACTCCAGCTTATTTTTGCATTCAGTATGCATGATTCAAAGCGACGTCATCAATTTCCAACACGTTCTGACATCATTTGCTGTTTTTCAGTCATTTACCGATTTGTTTAGAGAGCTAAATGACGGTGAAATTGAAAATCACTACAAAATGAAATCTGAAAATGTTGGAACTTGGCATGGTGTCATCGTTTCACCCGCATAGCATTTGCAAAAGAGTAGAGAGGGTCATGGCGAAAACTGGACGAACCTAGTGTACAAACTGGACAATCTCTTTCGGAGTATCAGGGTTTTCGGACGAGAACTCATCTGTTACACGGGCACTTGAATGTTTTTTAAACTTATTTGAACTACAGCCAATTTTTGCGTTCAGTATGCATCATTCAAAGCGACATCATCAATCTCCAACACGTTCTGACATCATTTGCTATTTTTCAGTCATTTACCGATTTGTTTAGAGAGCTAAATAACGGTGAAATTGAAAATCACTACAAAATGAACTCTGAAATGTTGGAACTTAGCATGGTATCATCATTTCACCCGCATAGCATGTGCAAAAGAGTAGAGAGGGTCACGGCGAAAACTGGACACACCTCGTGTACAAACTGGACAATGTCCTTCGGAGTATCAGGGCTTCGGACAAGAACTCATCTGCTACACGGGCACTTCAATGTTTTTTAAACTTATTTGAACTCCAGCCTATTTTTGCGTTCAGTACACACCATTCAAAGCGACGTCATCAATTTCCAACGCGTTCTGCCATCATTTGCTGTTTTTCAGTCATTTACCGATTTGTTTAGAGAGCTAAATGACGGTGAAATTGAAAACCACTACAAAATGAACTC
>NC_057796.1:393213339-393213860 GCF_018294505.1 Triticum aestivum
GTTTCGGACGAGAACTAATCTGTTACACGGGCACTTCAATGTTTTTAAACTTATTTGAACTCCAGCCTATTTTTGCGTTCAGTATGCATCATTCAAAGCGACGTCATCAATTTCCAACACGTTCTGACATCATTTGCTGTTTTTCAGTCATTTACCGACTTGTTTAGGGAGCTAAACGACGGTGAAATTGAAAATCACTACAAAATGAACTCTGAAAATGTTGGAACTTGGCAAGGTATCATCATTTCGCCCGCATAGCATGTGCAAAAGAGTAGAGAGGGTCACACGGCGAAAACTGGACGCACCTCGTGTACAAACTGGACAATCTCTTTCGGAGTATCAGGGTTTCGGACGAGAACTCATCTGTTACACGGGCACTTCAATGTTTTTAAAACTTATTTGAACTCCAGCCTATTTTTGCGTTCAGTATGCATCATTCAAAGCGACGTCATCAATTCCCAACACGTTCTGACATCATTTGCTGTTTTTCAGTCATTTACCGATTTGTTTAGGGAGCTAAA
>NC_057796.1:393214497-393216061 GCF_018294505.1 Triticum aestivum
CGGACGAGAACTCATCTGTTACACGGGCACTTCAATGTTTTTTAAACTTATTTGAACTCCAGCCTATTTTTGCGTTCAGTATGCATCATTCAAAGCGACGTAATCAATTTCCAACACGTTCTGGCATGATTTGCTGTTTTTCAATCATTTACCGTTTTGTTTAGAGAGCTAAATGACGGTGAAATTGCAAATCACTAAAAAATGAACTCTGAAAATGTTGGAACTTGGCATGGTATCATCATTTCACCCGCATATCATGTGCAAAAGAGTAGAGAGGGTCATGGCGAAAACTGGACGAACCTCGTGTACAAACTGGACAATCTCTTCTGGAGTATCAGGGTTTTCGGACGAGAACTCATCTGCTACACGGGCACTTCAATCTCTTCGCATGGTATCATCATTTCACCCGAATAGCATATGCGTCATTTAAAGCGACGTCATCAATTTCCAACGCGTTCTGACATCATTTGCTGTTTTTTCAGTCATTTACCGATTTGTTTAGAGAGCTAAATGACGGTGAAATTGAAAACCACTACAAAATGAACTCTGAAAATGTTGGAACTTGGCATGGTATCATCATTTCACCCGCATAGCATGTGCAAAAGAGTAGAGAGGGTCACGGCGAAAACTGGACACACCTCGTGTACAAACTGGACAATCTCCTTCGGAGTATCAGGGCTTCGGACAAGAAATCATCTGTTACACGGGCACTTCAATGTTTTTTAAACTTATTTGAACTCCAGCCTATTTTTGCGTTCAGTACACACCATTCAAAGCGACGTCATCAATTTCCAACACGTTCTGCCATCACTTGCTGTTTTTCAGTCATTTACGAATTTGTTTAGAGAGCTAAATGACGGTGAAATTGAAAATCACTACAAAATGAACTCCGAAAATGTTGGAACTTGGCATGGTAACATAATATCACCCGCATAGCATGTGCAAGAGAGTAGAGAGGGTTACGGGGAAAACTGGACGCACCTCGTGTACAAACTGGACAATCTCTTTCGGAGTATCAGGGCTTCGGATGAGAACTCATCTGTTACACGGGCACTTCAATGTTTTTTTAAAGTTATTTGAACTCCATCCTATTTTTGCATTTAGTATGCATCATTCAAAGCGACATCATCAATTTCCAACACGTTCTGACATCATTTGCAGTTTTTCAGTCATTTACCGATTTGTTTAGAGAGCTAAATGACGGTGAAATTGAAAATCACTACAAAATGAACTCTGAAAATGTTGGAACTTCGCATGGAATCATCATTTCACCCGAATAGCATGTGCAAAAGAATAAAGAGGGTCACGGCGAAAACTGGACACACCTCGTGTACAAACTGGACAATCTCTTTCGGAGTATCAGAGTTTCGGACGAGAAGTCATCTGTTACACGGGCACTTCAATGTTTTTTAATCTTATTTGAACTCTAGCCTATTTTTGCGTTCAGTATGCATCATTCAAAGCGACGTCATCTATTTCCAACACGTTCTAACATCATTTGCTGTTTTTCAGTCATTTACCGATTTGTTTAGAGAGCTAAATGACGGTGAAATTGAAAATCACT
>NC_057796.1:393216119-393216887 GCF_018294505.1 Triticum aestivum
CAAAAGAGTAGAGAGGGTCATGGCGAAAACTGGACGAACCTCGTGTACAAACTGGACAATCTCTTCTGGAGTATCAGGGTTTTCGGACGAGAACTCATCTGCTACACGGGCACTTCAATGTTTTTTAAACTTATTTGAACTCCAGCCTATTTTTGCGTTCAGTATGCATCATTCAAAGCGACGTCATCAATTTCAAACGCGTTCTGACATCATTTGCTGTTTTTCAGTCATTTACCGATTTGTTTAGAGAGCTAAATGACGGTGAAATTGAAAACCACTACAAAATGAACTCTGAAAATGTTAGAACTTCGCATGGTATCATCATTTCACCCGAATAGCATGTGCAAAAGAATAGAGAGGGTCACGGCGAAAACTGGACACACCTCGTGTACAAACTGGACAATCTCTTTCGGAGTATCAGAGTTTCGGACGAGAAGTCATCTGTTACACGGGCACTTCAATGTTTTTTAATCTTATTTGAACTCTAGCCTATTTTTGCGTTCAGTATGCATCATTCAAAGCGACGTCATCTATTTCCAACACGTTCTAACATCATTTGCTGTTTTCAGTCATTTACCGATTTGTTTAGAGAGCTATCGGTGAAATTGAAAATCACTACAAAATGAACTCTGAAAATGTTCGAACTTGGCATGGTATCATCATTTCACCCGCATAGCATGTGCAAAAGAGTAGCGAGGGCATGGCGAAAACTGGACGCACCTCGTGTACAAACTGGACAATCTCTTTCGGAGTATGAGGGCTTCGGAC
>NC_057796.1:393221272-393221940 GCF_018294505.1 Triticum aestivum
TTACAAAGGCACTTCAATGTTTTTTAAACTTATTTAAACTCCAGCCTTTTTTTGCGTTCAGTATGCATCATTCAAAGCGACGTCATCAATTTCAAACACGTTCTGACATCATTTGCTGTTTTTCAGTCATTTACCGATTTGCTTAGATAGCTAAATGACGGTGAAATTGAAAATCACTACAAAATGAACTCTGAAAATGTTGGAACTTGGCATGGTATCATCATTTCACCCGCATAGCATGTGCAAAAGAGTAGAGAGGCTCACGGCACAAACTGGACGCACCTCGTGTACAAACTGGACAATCTCTTTTGGAGTATCAGGGTTTCGGACGAGAACTCATCTGTTACAAAGGCACGTCAATGTTTTTTAAACTTATTTGAACTCCAGCCTATTTTTGCGTTCAGTATGCATCATTCAGAGCGACGTCATCAATTTCCAACACGTTCTGACATCATTTGCTGTTTTTCAGTCATTAACGATTTGTTTAGAGATTTAAATGACGGTGAAATTGAAAATCACTACAAAACGAACTCTGAAAATGTTGGAACTTGGCATGGTATCATCATTTCACCCGCATAGCGTGTGCAAAAGAGTAGAGAGGGTCACGGCGCAAACTGGACGCACCTCGTGTACAAACTGGACAATCTCTTTCAGAGTATCAGGGTTTT
>NC_057796.1:393221950-393222201 GCF_018294505.1 Triticum aestivum
GGGTCACGGCGCAAACTGGACGCACCTCGTGTACAAACGGGACAATCTCTTTCAGAGTATCAGGGTTTTCGGACGAGAACTCATCTGTTACACGGGCACTTCAATGTTTTTTAAACATATTTGAACTCCAGCCTATTTTTGCGTTCAGTATGCATCATTGAAAGCGACGTCATCAATTTCCAACACGTTCTCGCATCATTTGCTGTTTTTCAGTCATTTACCGATTTGTTTAGAGAGCTAAATGACGGTGA
>NC_057796.1:393222278-393222921 GCF_018294505.1 Triticum aestivum
GAACTCATCTGTTACACGGGCACTTCAATGTTTTAAACATATTTGAACTCCAGCCTATTTTTGCGTTCAGTATGCATCATTGAAAGCGACGTCATCAATTTCCAACAGGTTCTCGCATCATTTGCTGTTTTTCAGTCATTTACCGATTTGTTTAGAGAGCTAAATGACGGTGAAATTGAAAATCACTACAAAATGAACTCTGAAAATGTTGGAACTTGGCATGGTATCATCATTTCACCCGCATAGCATGTGCAAAAGAGTAGAGAGGGTCACGGCGCAAACTGGACGAACCTCGTGTACAAAATGGACAATCTCTTTCGGAGTATCAGGGTTTTCGGACGAGAACTCATCTGTTACATGGGCACTTCAATGTTTTTTAAACTTATTTGAACTCCAGCCTATTTTTGCGTTCAGTATGCATCATTCAAAGCGACGTCATCAATTTCCAACACGTTCTGGCATCATTTGCTGTTTTTCAGTCATTTACCGATTTGTTTAGAGAGCTAGATGACGGTGAAATTGAAAATCACTACAAAATGAACTCTGAAAATGTTGGAACTTGGCATGGTATCATCATTTCACCCGCATAGCATGTGCAAAAGAGTAGAGAGGGTCACGGCGAAAACTGGATGCACCTCGTGTA
>NC_057796.1:393222992-393223331 GCF_018294505.1 Triticum aestivum
CTAAATGACGGTGAAATTGAAAATCACTACAAAATGAACTCTGAAAATGTTGGAACTTGGCATGGTATCATCATTTCACCCGCATAGCATGTGCAAAAGAGTAGAGAGGGTCACGGCGAAAACTGGACGCACCTCGTGTACAAACTAGACAATCTCTTTCGGAGTATCATGCTTTCGGACGAAAACTCATCTGTTACAAAGGCACTTCAATGTTTTTTACACTTATTTGAACTCCAGCCTATTTTTGCGTTCAGTATGCATCATTCAAAGCGACTTCATCAATTTCCAACACGTTCTGACAACATTTGCTGTTTTTCAGTCATTAACGATTTGTTTAGA
>NC_057796.1:393224566-393225812 GCF_018294505.1 Triticum aestivum
GAAAACTGGACGCACCTCGTGTACAAACTGGACAATCTCTTTCGGAGTATCAGGGTTTCGGACGAGAACTCATCTGTTACAAAGGCACTTCAATGTTTTTTAAACTTATTTGAACTCCAGCCTATTTTTGCGTTCAGTATGCATCATTCAAAACGACGTCATCAATTTCCAACACGTTCTGACATCATTTGCTGTTTTTCAGTCATTTACCGATTTGTTTAGATAGCTAAATGACGGTGAAATTGAAAATCACTACAAAATGAACTCTGAAAATGTTGGAACTTGGCATGGTATCATCATTTCACCCGCATAGCGTGTGCAAAAGAGTAGAGAGGGTCACGGCGCAAACTGGACGCACCTCGTGTACAAACGGGACAATCTCTTTCAGAGTATCAGGGTTTTCGGACGAGAACTCATCTGTTACACGGGCACTTCAATGTTTTTTAAACATATTTGAACTCCAGCCTATTTTTGCGTTCAGTATGCATCATTGAAAGCGACGTCATCAATTTCCAACACGTTCTCGCATCATTTGCTGTTTTTCAGTCATTTACCGATTTGTTTAGACAGCTAAATGACGGTGAAATTGAAAATCACTACAAAATGAACTCTGAAAATGTTGGAACTTGGCATGGTATCATCATTTCACCCGCATAGCATGTGCAAAAGAGTAGAGAGGGTCACGGCGAAAACTGGACGCACCTCGTGTACAAACTAGACAATCTCTTAGGGAGTATCATGCTTTCGGACGAAAACTCATCTGTTACAAAGGCACTTCAATGTTTTTTACACTTATTTGAACTCCAGCCTATTTTTGCGTTCAGTATGCATCATTCAAAGCGACTTCATCAATTTCCAACACGTTCTGACAACATTTGCTGTTTTTCAGTCATTAACGATTTGTTTAGAGAGCTAAATGACGGTGAAATTGAAAATCACTACAAAATGAACGCTGAAAATGTTGGAACTTGGCATGGTATCATCATTACACCCGCATAGCATGTGCAAAAGAGTAGAGAGGGTCACGGCGCAAACTGGACGCACCTCGTGTACAAACTGGACAATCTCTTTCGGAGTATCAGGGTTTTCGGACGAGAACTCATCTTTTACACGGGCACTTCAATGTTTTTTAAACTTATTTGAACTCCAGCCTATTTTTGCGTTCAGTATGCATCATCCAAAGAAATGTCATCAATTTCCAACACGTTCTAGCATCATTTGCTGTTTTTCAGTCATTTACCGATTT
>NC_057796.1:393225912-393226438 GCF_018294505.1 Triticum aestivum
GAGAGGGTCACGGGGAAAACTGGACGCACCTCGTGTACAAACTGGACAATCTCTTTCGGAGTATTAGGGTTTCGGACGAGAACTCATCTGTTACACGGGCACTTCAATGTTTTTTAAACTTATTTGAACTCCAGCCTATTTTTCCGTTCAGTATGCATCATTTAGAGCGACGTCATCAATTTCCAACACGTTCTGACATCATTTGCAGTTTTTCAGTCGTTACCGATTTGTTTAGAGAGCTAAATGATGGTGAAATTTAAAATCACTACAAAATGAACTCTAAAAATGTTGGAACTTGGCATGGTATCATCATTTCACCCGCATAGCATCTGCAAAAGAGTAGAGGGGTCATGGCGAAAACTGGACACACCTCGTGTACAAACTGGACAATCTCTTTTCGGAGTATCAGGGTTTCGGACGAGAACCCATCTGTTACACGGGCACTTCAATGTATTTTAAACTTATTTGAACTCTAGCCTATTTTTGCGTTCAATATGCATCATTCAAAGCGACGTCATCAATTTCC
>NC_057796.1:393229463-393229978 GCF_018294505.1 Triticum aestivum
TGCGTTCAATATGCATCATTCAAAGCGACATCATCAATTTCCACCATGTTCTGACAATATTTGTTGTTTTTCAGTCATTTACCGATTTGTTTAGAGAGCTAAATGACGGAGAAATTGAAAATCACTACAAAATGAACTCTGAAAATGTTGGAACTTGGCATGGTATCATCATTTCACCCGCATAGCATGTGCGAAAGAGTAGAGAGGGTCACGGCGAAAACTGGACGCACCTCGTGTACAAACTGGACAATCTCTTTCGGAGTATCAGGGTTTTGGACGAGAACTCATCTGTTACACGGGCACTTCAATGTTTTTTAAACTTATTTGAACTCCAGCCTATTTTTCCGTTCAGTATGCATCATTCAGGGCGACGTCATCACTTTCCAACACGTTCTGACATCATTTGCAGTTTTTCAGTCATTTACAGATTTGTTTAGAGAGTTAAAAGACGGTGAAATTTAAAATCACTACAAAATGAACTCTGGAAATGTTGGAACTTGGCATGGTACAATCAT
>NC_057796.1:393230930-393231751 GCF_018294505.1 Triticum aestivum
TATGCATCATTCAAAGCGACGTCATCAATTTCCAACACGTTCTTGCATCATTTGCTATTTTTCAGTCATTTACCGATATTTTTAGAGAGCTAAATGACTGTGAAATTGAAAATCACTACAAAATGAACTCTGAAAATGGTGGAACTTGGCATGGTATCATCGTTTCACCCGCATAGCATGTGCAAAAGAGTAGAGAGGGTCACGGCGAAAACTGGATGAACCTCTTGTACAAACTGGACAATCTCTTTCGGAGTATCAGGGTTTCGGACGAGAACACATCTGTTACACGGGCACTGCAATGTTTTTTAAACTTATTTGAACTCCAACCTATTTTTCCGTTCAGTATGCATCATTCAGAGCGACGTCATAAATTTCCAACACGTTCTGACATCATTTGCAGTTTTTCAGTCATTTACTGATTTGTTTAGAGAGTTAAATGACGGTGAAATTTAAAATCACTACAAAATGAACTCTAAAAATGTTGGAACTTGGCATGGTATCATCATTTCACCCGCACAGCATGTGCAAAAGAGTAGAGAGGGTCACGGCGAAAACTGGACACACCTCGTGTACAAACTGGACAATCTCTTTCGGAGTATCAGGGTTTCGGACGAGAACTCATCTATTACACGGGCACTTCAATGTTTTTTAAACTTATTTGAACTCCAGCCTATTTTTGCGTTCAATATGCATCATTCAAAGCGACATCATCAATTTCCACCATGTTCTGACAATATTTGTTGTTTTTCAGTCATTTACCGATTTGTTTAGAGAGCTAAATGACGGAGAAATTGAAAATCACTACAAAATGAACTCTGAAA
>NC_057796.1:393231789-393232441 GCF_018294505.1 Triticum aestivum
AAAGAGTAGAGAGGGTCACGGCGAAAACTGGACGCACCTCGTGTACAAACTGGACAATCTCTTTCGGAGTATCAGGGTTTTGGACGAGAACTCATCTGTTACACGGGCACTTCAATGTTTTTTAAACTTATTTGAACTCCAGCCTATTTTTCCGTTCAGTATGCATCATTCAGGGCGACGTCATCACTTTCCAACACGTTCTGACATCATTTGCAGTTTTTCAGTCATTTACAGATTTGTTTAGAGAGTTAAAAGACGGTGAAATTTAAAATCACTACAAAATGAACTCTGGAAATGTTGGAACTTGGCATGGTACAATCATTTCACCCGCATAGCATGTGCAAAAGAGTAGAGAGGGTCACGGCGAAAACTGGACACACCTCGTGTACAAACTGGACAATCTCTTTCGGAGTATCAGGGTTTCGGACGAGAACTCATCTGTTACACGGGCACTTCAATGTTTGTTAAACTTATTTGAACTCCAGCCCATTTTTGCGTTCAATATGCATCATTCAAAGCGACGTCATCAATTTCCACCATGTTCTGACATCATTTGTTGTTTTTCAGTCATTTACCGATTTGTTTAGAGAGCTAAATGACGGTGAAATTGAAAATCACTACAAAATGAACTCTGAAAATGTTGGAACTTGGC
>NC_057796.1:393232508-393234624 GCF_018294505.1 Triticum aestivum
GCGACGTCATCAATTTCCAACACGTTCTGACATCATTTGTTGTTTTTCAGTCATTTACCGATTTGTTTAGAGAGCTAAATGACGGTGAAATTGAAAATCACTACAAAATGAACTCTGAAAATGTTGGAACTTGGCATGGTATCATCATTTCACCCGCATAGCATGTGCAAAAGAGTAGAGAGGGTCACGGCGAAAACTGGACGCACCTCGTGTACAAACTAGACAATCTCTTTCGGAGTAGCAGGGTTTCGGACGAGAACTCATCTGTTACACGTGCACTTCAATGTTTTTTAAACTAATTTGAACTCCAGCCCATTTTTGTGTACAATATGCATCATTCAAAGCAACGTCATCAATTTGCAACACGCTCTGACATCATTTGTTGTTTTCAATCATTTACCGATTTGTTTAGAGAGCTAAATGATGGTGAAACTGAAAATCACTACAAAATGAACTCTGAAAATGTTGGAACTTGGCATGGTATCATCATTTGAGCCGCATAGCATGTGCAAAACAGTAGAGAGGGTCACGGAAAAAACTGGACGCACCTCGTGTACAAACTGGACAATCTCTTTCGGAGTATCAGGGTTTCGGACAAGAACTCATCTGTTACACGTGCACTTCAATGTTTTTTAAACTTATTTGAACTCCAACCTATTTTTCGTTCAGTATGCATCATTCAAAGTGACGTCATCAATTTCCAACACGTTCTGACATCATTTGTTGTTTTTCAGTCATTTACCGATTTGTTTAGAGAGCTAAATGACGGTCAAATTGAAAATAACTACAAAATGAACTCTGAAAATGTTGGAACTTGGGATGGTATCATCATTTCACCTGCATAGCATGTGCAAAAGAGTAGAGAGGGTCACGGCGAAAACTTGACGCACCTCGTGTACAAACTGGACAATCTCTTTCGGAGTATTAGGGTTTCGGACAAGAACTCATCTGTTACACGGGCACTTCAATGTTTGTTAAACTTATTTGAACTCCAGCCTATTTTTGCGTACAGTATGCATCATTCAAAGCAACGTCATCAATTTCCAAAACGTTCTGACATGATTTGCTGTTTTTCAGTCATTTACCCATTTGTTTAGAGAGCTAAATGACGGTGAAATTGAAAATCACTACAAAATGAACTCTGAAAATGTTGGAACTTCGCATGGTATAATGAGGATTTCGGACGAGAACTCATCTGTTACATGGGCACTTCAATGTTTTTTAAACTTATTTGAACTCCAGCCTATTTTTGCGTTCAGTATGCATCATAATAAAACAGAAAATAAATAAAAGAGAAAACACAAAAACTATAAAAAAATTACTCAAAAATAAATAATGCAGAAAAGAAGAGAAAACTATATAATTTTTTTTATATTCACAAAGAAACTAAATATAGAAAAAAAAACTACTCAGAAATAAATAGAAGAAAATTATATAAAAAATTGTTGTGGCGCTGACCAATGGGCCTGCCGTACCTAGGGGTTGCAAATATAGGCCCAGAAGGGCGAGCAGCCTCACAGGGCAGCGCGCTGAAGTTAGGCCCAGAAGCCTGCTATATAGAGAAGTTCGAAGGAGCAGCCGCGGCTGGGTTTATAAACCAGTGCGGCTGCCCCTTTGCTCGGTGAGGTGGGACCAAACATTGTGCACCGCCGGTGGCAGCGCACAACCATTAGTACCGGTTGGTGGCTCCAACCGGTACTAATGCGTGGGCCTTTAGTACCGGTTGGAGCCACGAACCGGTACGAAAGGGGCAGTTTCCCGCCCCTTGGCCTGGTGAAAATTGGCCGTGGGCCTTTAGTACCGGTTGGAGCCATGAACCTGTACTAAAGGGGCAGTTTCCCGCCCCTTGGCCTGGCGAAAATTGGCCTTTAGTACCGGTTGGTGGCTCCAACCGGTACTAAAGGCCCCTCCTATATATATGGCACTTACGAAAAATTCAGTTTCATCGACCACCACTTCTTCTCCAACTACTTTGCGCGACATCGCCGCCGCGCCGTCGCCCATCACGCGCCGCCCTCGCAGGCCCCGCCGCCCGTCGTCGCCGTCACCGCCGTCGCCCCCGCCGGCCGTCGTCGCCATCACCTCCGTCGCCCCCACCGCCCCGTACTACGTCGCT